>NC_136488.1:35189903-35212403 GCF_053919585.1 Euprymna scolopes
CATTGTCTGAGGATAGCGGTTTCAATCTTACCCAAAGACGGCGAGAGGCTTACTTGGTGAAACGACAACAACTACGGATGGTAGTGATTGCTGAGAATGCAGTTAGGACATTCGAAGTTCCTATCCGCCGCGGTTACCATCTGACGAAGGCCAAACGTCGTGAAAACAACTAATAAAGATGAGAATAATAGCCAGCAATTAAATAAATTGATATAATACTCATCTCAATAATGAATTCCAATTAAAAATAATATGAAATGATTATAGTTATTTCTCCTGATTAGTTTTTTTTTAAATGTTCCGAAGTTCGAAACAAAAAATATTCCCAAATAAATTCATTCGGTACACACAATACGTTTCCAGCGTGGAAAAATAATTTCTTGTAGACAGAAATTATTCTTTGCTTTATTTTTAAATATTCGATACTCTTGCATAATTTGACCCAGATTCTCGGGATTTCCTGACAGGCATGGATCGGGCGAGACCGGCAATCATCGGTATAAACTGAGCGTTCTTAAAAAACAAGAAAACCGGAATGAATACAAATGTAAATAGTCAAAAATAACAAAAACCAACCTCTACAGGACTGATTATATTTTTATTTATTTTATTTTACATATTTTCTTTTGTTCTGTTTTTTTTTTTTTTTTTTGTAAAATATTTATTAACAAAAAGTTTTTTTCCTTCAAGAAAAGAGAAAAGTTTTACTTTTTTTCACCGTAAAGTCTTAGGTGTAATTATTTTTTTTTACAACTTTTTGTTCAAGTAAAGTTTTCTTGGGTGGGCACAGACATTTTACATATACATATTTTTTTAAAGGTTGTTAATGCACTTACTGGCCCGCGCTATTTTTTTAAAATCGTATTTCCAAGTTTAATTAAAGTTTAATGATATGTTTTTTATTCGATTGTAAGGTTAAAATACAGATTAGGTACAAAACACCCTCCCCTCCCCATGTTAAGAATGGCTTTTTCAGCACAGATCAATTAGTGCATGAGTACCGTTTAAAAGAAAATACGTAAAAATATATTTATGAAAAGCGTAAATTGTTAGATGAAAGTACAGGGAAAAAAATTTTTCCAAGAAAACGTATTATCTTTATTTTATTACATTTTTTTCTACGGCTGTTCATTGCCGGTGGAAAAACTTTCCCGAAATAAGGATATTTCCTTAGGAATCTTTTACTTAAAACACATCCTAACTTCCTCAAAACTCGTCCCACATACTACAAAAGGAGTTACAAAATGCAACAAACCGCGATGTGGAGTATGTGACATAATAATAGAAGGTAACACATACACATTCAAAACCCCAGCACAAACATTCAAAATAAAAAAGGATCTAAATTGCACCTCCAGAAAAGTAGTATATGCACTAAGATGCACAACATGCAACAAATCCTACATAGGCGCCACCAAAAATTTCAGCAATAGAGTGGCCTTACATAAGAGCAACATCAAAATTGCAGAAAACAGACACCTCTATGTTTCAAAACACGTACACACATGCAGTGGAAACAGCTTCAAAATAATGCCAATCTTCCAAACAGACAATTATTTTTATTTACTTACACAGGAAAAAAATTCATCACCAGATTCACTCCTGAACTGAACAGAACCTAATATCATCACACAAAAACATGAAATGCAAGGTACATTCACATGCACACGCATACACATACACATATACACACCCACACATAAATCAGAACCGACACATCAAAACACACACACGTGCGCGCATACAACCACACACAGACATAACACCCCTATCTCTAATACAACACACTGAACAATACCAACCCTACTTAACCTCGAAACCAACAACACTAGGAGACACCTAGAATCATAGTATAATATATGTTCCAACACCTCGCTCCCTCCTCAGTCAGGGGAGGAGAACCCCCTCATGACTGAAACGACTATCATCCCTTCTATCATCCCCCTCCCATACCTACACCCCCTCCACCTCCTCTGGGGAACAAAATCTTCCCAATACTAGGAACCGATCCTGGGTCTGGCCATACCCACATGGGGAGACAAATGAATAGAAACATTAAAAAATCCCCTATTTCAAATACACCCCTCTTTCTAAACAAATATAATATAAGACTAAAACGAAAAATCACAATACTAAAATCCAAGAATCCAAAAATTAAATATCAAAATAGAATGAAAGCACCCCTACCCTTACTTCAGAAGAGCCAGTCCCCCCCTCCCCACACATACACATTAGGAACGATCTCGGACCACAGCCGTCTTCCTAAGGAAGCAAATAACCCCAAAATACTATAAAACAATATACACATTCCCAAACCAATAAAAGCAAACACACACACGCGCACACACACACACACACATAAACACCAACGCACACACACACACCCGCACACACACATAAACACACCCTACCCCACCCTAAAGGAAAAAAAAAGAAAATTAGTAGAAAGAGATAGCGACTACAGCGAGGTCAACGGCTCCCTGGACAAACCAAATAAAAAAGCAATAAAAATTCAGCATACCAATGTATAATAAACACTTACAAGCCTCCACCCCTTGGAAACACTTCAAACTAACCACGAAAATCGCCATTTTTACACATTTGAAAATAATTTCTGACGAGGACGCATCACAGACCGTCTGAAACGTGCGTAAACGATTTCAATGACTTAAAAACATTATTACAATGATCCAAACATATTTCTCAATGAAAAACCAAGACACGGAATAATAAAATAATGTTAAAAAATACACATTATTGGTGACTACTCCCTTATTTATATATATATATATATATATATATATATATATATATATATATATATATATATATATATTCCAAATACTCGTGTTAATCGTCTTTACAATTCATTACTGGTGAGTAAATATAGTTAAATACGAAACTGGAAATTTAATGGCTTTTGTTAGGCGCTAATGAATCTGTTAATGACAATAGTATAAATCATGTTGTATTAAAATGGATCGATTTATTTATATCATTGTCATGCTTATAAAAAATATAACTTATTTATCATAGAAATATTGCCTTTACGCTAAAATGAACGTATTCTTTCCTCTACCAAATTTCTCTAGCGGGGTATGATATGCATACACACATTATTGGTTACATACGTGCATACATGTGTCAGTGAAATCCCAATTTAAAAAGGCTAATTCATCAGCATAAAAAGGGTGGATATTGAAACGAGAGTCAAGATTACATTCTTTTTTTTATAAAATATATTCGGGTGTGGTTTCTACTCTGAAAGAAAGTGAAGTGTATACTTTGAGAATGTGAGCTGTAAAGGTTTTCGAGGGAAGTGTGGTAAAGAAAGGGAGTATGGAGAGTTAACGGAGACGAGAAAAGTACGATCCCGCGTGATAAAGCTGTCGCAGCGGGGAGGTATTGATATGATTTTAACTTGGCGGTTATTTATTGTCTTAGTTTTCGCTTTAATCTGAAGTAATATTATGCCCTCATCGCTGTTACTTTCTTGCCTAAGGTTTTTATGGTGCTTTTTTTTCTTTTCTGGTGGCAACTTTATTATACATCTATTTTATTGATAAGCTCTATTTATCAATTCTATTCCTCGCTTTTTTCTTCATTCATTTGTTCCTCGTTTTTAAATTATTTATTTATTTGTTTGCTTATTCATAAAATATATGTCCTGACCGTCAAATTTACAGGCAGTGAACAAATATACAGGTTATTTATATGATTTAAATAAAGGTGGTATAGTGCGAGTACACAGACAAAGGTTTTCATATCAAGATATAAACTTAATTTCAATGGTTGTCATTCCTTCATTTGGGTTGTTTAGCTTTTCCTCAATACTAGAATATAAATATATTTTATACGTTTATATTCTTCATTATAAAGATAGGTTTTCCAGACCATATACATGGAAATAGGTACATAATAGCATATATTTGTCTATTTGGTCCTTTTTAGTCTGATACAGTCTCGTCTCTTTGAATTAGAATCCCACTGAAACGTGCATGTACATATGTAACCAATAATGTTTGATAATAAACAGACTATATACCAGTTCTGTCCTTCATTGGGCACGCATATATATATATATATATATATATATATATATATATATATATATATATATATAGCAAAAATGGTAATTAGCAAAAACCTGAAGAAATTGCTCAATACTATTGTTGAGCAAATATGCGTTTTATCTTTTATTATCGTTTTATCTGTTTAGTTACACATGTTTCTGTTACTGAATCGTGTTAGATATCTAGTAACCTCGTCAAACTTTACAGAAATGGTTATTATGTTATTCGCTTTTTTCGTACTCCTTCTAACATCATTTTTTTCCAAATCATAATAACCATTTCTGTAAAGTCTGACGAGGTTACTGGATCGCTAATACGATTCGGTAACCGAAACATGTGTAACTAAACAGATAAAACGGTAATAAAAAATAAAACGTATATATATATATATATATATATATATGCATATATTTATTTATTTATTTATATAAATATATAATACAAAAATCTTATTGAAAATTTATTCGAATAAAAAAAAACTCAAAAAAGGTAACAAAAATAAGGGCCACATATATATGGAGAGAGAGAGAGAGGGAGAGAGAGAGAGGGAGAGAGTGTTGTTAAAAGTACGATGATTCGCAACCGGATAGCGTCCCTTATAGAAATATGTGGGAACATTCTGTTCCTTTTGTTTGCTTAATGTAATCATCTGCCAATTATGATCAGAAAAAGTGATTATAATAAGTGGCTTTCATTGAACCAATCCTCTTGTCAGGCATAAATAATGAGTATTTTCAAGGTCAAATTTCCTTTGTTGTTGTGATTCCCTAAGATATTGAAAGCTTGAGCTAAGCTGATCACGAGTTCAAAGTATTTCTTTTTTTCCAAGAGTTGTTTACCACGTCATTTCAACCTGCTGTTTACTGCATGAAGGACCAACAGAGTTTTTACTAATAGGAAATCTATGATTCTCATGTTCCTGAATGTCTTTAGAAAAGGATTACTTAATCGTATTATTTGGACTCTTCGAAATATTGTTCTCCTCTTGAGTGTTAATTATAATTATCAACCCACTTTAAAAATACTTAAGGATAGGCACTATCTGAGAAGTATAAAATAAGAGGCAGTCAACTTCGAATATTCTGGATTGTTTAATGTTTGCACCCGAAGTGTGCGTTTATTACTTATTAATTTTCTTCATTCTCGTGGCAATTGTTTGGTGGCCTGGGGGGTAAACGTTTAGGAAATGGAGTCAAAGTTGACTTCGTGGCTGGGTTCAAATATCCTGACCAGAAGTAGTTGTCACCGTCTACGCGCATGATTGCGTAAGCAGAAAAACTAGGGTTTGTAGATATAATTGAATAAGTCTTATTTTATTATAATGAATAAATAAACAACTATAAAGATATGTGCATATATGCATATATATATATACTACGTTTCCTAAGGAACTTTGCCTTTCGTTCTGGATGCTGGATTCAACAAAATTAGATTTCGCCTCCAATGTTGGAATCTTTTACCAGTCTGAAACGTTAAAACAACATTCATTTCTATTCAAAGGGGCACTACTCGAACCGGATTCCCGATTTGCATATCCTTTTTAAGGTTCAATTTTTTTTTCCTGTTGTATTTTTTATGTTTCTTTAAAACATATAATATGTCTATCCCTAATAAATGTTTTGCTGAGATGAGCCTTATATCGAAAAAAACCATTAAGGCATTAATGGACTAAGGAAAGATCTTTAAATGTCGTGTAGTCCTTGTTCAAATAATAAACTTTGTTTTGAAAATTCTATATTCACTGAAAAGAAAATTAAATATAAAACCTACAATTATATATATATATATATATAAAGAAGGAGAAGAAAGAAAAGAAGAGGAAGAAGAAGAATGATAAGTAGTGCTGAAAAAAATGTTTTACAGCTCCAAAATTCATATTGTTTATCCACAAGGACCCGTAACGCAGTTGATAAAATTCAAGCTGTAAGTTACACTATTCTGAAAGTTAAAGTTTCTACTCTCCAGGTGGACGACTTTCAAAATACGATTGCATATTACTTAGGACTTTAACCCTGTAATAACTGACAGAATGAAAGAATGTTATTCCCGTGTACATAAATAAAGGGGTCATTGATAATGTCATTGCAGATTTCTAAGGCCGACAAAGATATTCCCGAGATCGACAATATACATCTGAATAAGGTTGGTGGGTTCATCGACATAAACGTTGTTAAAATATACACTGAGGATGAATAAGTAGTTCGGAGAATTTAAATAATACGTATGATCTGTATGTTGCTTTCATAAATATCTACATTTTTGCTTTGTTTTAGGTATTTACGAATTGTATAAATATCAGGTATTTTGTAAGGTATTTTGTATTATCAGTAATTTCAAAATGATTACAAAAAAAATTACATTATAATCACATATTCCCTAATTGCATATTTGTATTATCAAGCAACTGTTTTTACCAAAGTTGCACGAAATAATCTCTTCTTTAATTCATAATTTATGCAACTGAAATTCCTACGAAAATGTGTGCTTCTATAAAAAGATTACAAGTAAACTATACAAAGAGAAATAATATTGTACTCGTTAATAACGAGTCTGCAAACAAAATAAATTTACTTATTTACTAATGGAGAGTTATTTCCCCTTATTTACAAGCTATTTGTCTACAAGATAAATGAATCTGCAAGGGATTTAATAGAATAAGATATTTGAATAAACAAGAGACCTTGAAGAACAAAAAATAATCAAATATCTGCAGTGATAAGCCGAATCACGATACAAAAATAATCAGAAATTACACAAGGAATAAAATACAGATAATGAAGATATTAAGAAAACAACTTTTACAAAAATAACAGAATTCTTAACACCAAACAGACAAATAGAAACTTAAACAATGAAGCTACAACAGTCGGTTGGAAAAACATCAATTACAGACCGAAATTTCAAATAACCTTACCCCATTCCTGGAGAGTATATCTCATATAGATGACAAAATCTGTATCCAAGAATACCTGGACATACCCTATAAGAAAGAATTTAAGGAGGTTTCGTCTCGCCAGATAAAGAAGTTGGAAAATCTAAAAGTTAAGTAAGTAAGACTCCTGGTCAACCACTCATCAATAAGAGCAATTGTCAACCAAAGTAAACGTCAGCTAACTCCCTCTGAGGAATCAGTGCTAAACAAAGGGCTCAACTTCGCCACAACCATAAAGCGGATTCCATACTTAGATATGATAGCTCCAATAGAGAAGGCAGCCTTGAATAAACCCAAAGCATAAGGAGATGAACTAAGGTAGACATTGAGACAAGCACTCGAGAATTCAAAGCCTCCAAAACCGAAACTCTCAAAGGATGAAGTATTTGCTATCAAGTCCTTGCGTGGTAACAGTGCTATCATAATACGACCAGCGGGCAAAGGCAATGCTACAGTGGTAATGGATAGAGCAGAATATTCCAAGAAATTGGCAGATTTAGTAGAATTTGATGGCTACTCTAAAGTAAAAAAGAACCCGACTCTGAAAACGGAAAGAAAGTTGTCACAGATCCTCAGTAAGAACAAGAACCTTATAGCACCTGCAAAATACAGACAGCTAGTACAACATTATAGCAAGCTACCGCACCTATACGGCCTCCCTAAGATTCACAAGGAGGTATTCCATTAAGACCCATTGTTAGTGCCCGAGGTTCAGCATGCCATCCATTGATGTAATCAACCTAATCATCGGCAAATCTCCATCATACGTCAAGAACTCAGTTCACTTCATGGAAATAATAAACAATGCTCCCATTCATTACAACTAGATAGCGAGTCTAGATGTAGTCAGTCTGTTCACGAAAGTACCCACTGATGAGTCTTACAGTGGTACGGGATAAGCTTACATCGGATGCCTCACTGAAAGAACACACTTGCATCCCAATTGACAATATAATGGAGATGTTGACCTTCTGTGTAGAAACTGTATACTTCGTGATGGGATCTGATATATATCGGCAGAAATAATGTCTAACGATGGGATCACCATTGTCTCCGGTAATGGCCAATGCATAGATGGAATACTTTGAGGAAACGGCACTAGGATCAACACCACCAATGTGGTTGCGATATGTAGATGACACGTTCATACTCTGACCCCATCAGGAAGATGTTCAAATGTTGCTAGACCATGTGAACTCGATCCGTCCAACTATACAGTTCACGATGGAAAAAGAACATAATAAATTATCGTTCCTAGATGTGCTGATAACTCGCACAGGTCAGGGGTTTATGTCATCTGTATAACGAAAGCCAACTTTCACTGGACAATATCTAAACTTCAACTCCCCCCATCCATATAATGTAAAGAAAAGAATCGTTCGTTGCCTACAACACCGAGCAAAAGCAATATGTAGTAATATCAGTGCATACCAAGAGGAGATGAACAGTTTAAGAGAAATGCTCCACCGAAACAACTATCCAGAGAGCATGACATCAGCTCCAAGAAATCTGGGATAAACACAAAAGGACACTACTCAGAAACTCACCATAGTTTGTATACCATATATGAAGGGCGTTTCTGAAAAACTTCAACGAATATGTAATCCATATGATATAAGGACAGTATGCAGGATTGATTCAACTCTCCGGAAACAGCTTGTGAGAGTCAAGCCCCCTACAGAAAAAATCATGACTAAGAATTGTTTATATGAAATCACATGTAAATGTGGAAAACTATACAAAGGTGAAACGTGTCGTCTGTTCTGAATAGTTTCGCCATTTTTACGATCTAAAGAATTTACGCTTTTATAAAATATATCAAATATCTGCGTTATTACGGTACGATACCTTTTCTGTTCTCACTTAGTGAAAGAACTCAGGCAGTTTTACTTTTTGTTTCAATCTAAAGTGCCTCTTTTGGGGGAGCTTGATATTTTTCAGATTAAAGGTCATTCTTGTATCTAACTATACACTCATGAGAAGGCAAGTATGTTTTCTAAATGTGAAAAAGGCCAGTGTTTTATGTTGAAGAAACTCCGGTCACTGAAAATAGTTACTTTATATTGGGACAAAAAGCTTTCATCTAGAAGGATTTTTTTCCTTGACTGATCGAAGACAAAAAATGTAAAGTATTAGGAAAGATGATACACCTTGTTCCTAACTAAAAAATCATGTTTTTATCTGTTTTACTAATCTCTCAACATTTATTATTAAATTTGAATATCAGCGTCAATATTTACACGTAAAAATGCCGAATTATGTCACTTTTTTCGTAACAAGGTTGTAGTTGCGTTGTTGCCCTTCGATAAAACAAAAACAAGAGAAAAGTAACACTGGAAATATAATTGGCAAAATCAAAATGGAGACAAAATACAAACGAAAACCTGCAAATTTATAGAAATTACGTAAATAAGTAAACGCGTCATGGGATATTTTTAAAACAACTCCGAAAAAACAAAACAAAAGGTAAAAAGAAAAATCAATGATAAAGTGTTAGGCGAACGCCATATCAGTATGAGTCGCTATACGTCTAATCTTTTTTGCTTTAGTGTTCGCAAAGCGTATTTAGTTATTAAAGAATAAGATTAGACTTATGACCGTACAATTCTCTAATGGAGAAATTACGACTGGAGATTAATTATTAAAAAATAAGATTAGACTTATGACCGTACAATACTCTAATGGAGAAATTACGACTTGAGAAACAAACATAAATGATTAACTACACACGGGACCACCCGGTAACGAACTGCATTATTGTCAAATAAATCGCATGAGCAAATAAAAAGTGAAATGAAGGAGGAAATGCATGGAGTAAAGGAACAGTAAAATGTTACAGATCGTAAACGACCGTAGCATTCTAATGATCTGCTATTCGGTCAAACTAGAATGGCAAAATAAATCTCTAGAACATCAAATCAAACCTCTAAAAACAGAACGTGAATGTTGAAGGGAGCAATCCGTATTTAGTTAGTAAAAGTATAACAGGTAGAAGACGATAGCAATAACGAAAAAAATGTAAATGACAGCAAATAACGTATTCCACGGAAAGAAATGTGACACAAATGTCAAAAAGCGTATCAAGTAGCCGGTAAGACAAAACCGTGATGACTTGCAATGGTAAAATTCGTCAGAAATTGATTATTTAAAAGGATTGCTCAACAAGAACGGGTTTACGTAATATTTAAAAACACCTATATAATATTAAGATGGGGAACAGTCCACGGTATCGTGTTCCACAAATAGGCAGTTCTAGAAATAAACTTTAGTTTCTAAAAAATATTTGTTTATATTTAGGCACAGATAAAGAGCAAGTGAAATTGTTGACAGTGGTTGTAGTTAACGAGTCTTTGATGTAAATGTTTTATAGAGAAAATAAAAGACTGAAGTTCAGTCGAGCAGTTGCTATAGAATTGTGATAGAGCAGCAATAGATCTGCAAGTATCTTATGTAAAAAAGAGGTACTAGAGAGAATTCGTATTATTTTTTTTCCATTTCCACTGAATGTCTTTCTATTGAAGTGAAGATTTGCTGTTTAGATAAATGCACTCTCACCGGCATTCTAAATGATCTATTTGCGATGAGACAATAACCTTTAAAATGTGCAACTCTATGAGGTTTTATTGGTAGCAGAGTCAGCACTGTCATTGTACGATATAGCTAATAACAGACAGTGTGTGTGTGAGTGTGTGTGTGAAATATGTATGTGTAATTATGTTAAATTACGTATGTGTGTATAAACACGTTGTGAAATAATGGCATTTTGTTACTTCAAATTGGTAAGCCACTAATTCGTCTGCATTAATCAGGAGTGATTGCGCCTCTTCTACATAGTGACTCCGTTTGATAGGACCGCTGTTGCGTGACGTAACTATGAGGTGCATTTGTGGCATATAATGGGGCCCACCCCATCACACTACCGCCATCACCGTGCTCACTAATTAAGCCGATGAATACGACGCGCTCTTTGACTGATGGAGATCTTCACAGTGTAGGTCAAAAGGTTGGGATCTCAATTTCTACGGCTGTCGATTCATTTTGTATGACAGCCATTTCAAACCAATCAGTCAGGCCAGCGCGGATTAAGATTCGGCCATCTGTATGGCCATTACAATTAACACTACTAACAAGATTGGCCAATGCTATCAGCCATCGCAAAGTGACCGATACTTATTTGGTCTATTATAAGAAAAAATAGTGTACTCTTGCCGTTAAAATATATGTGTACATTTTATGTTGTTTTTAAAATTGCTAAAATCTTTTTGTAATTATAGTCAATTTTTAAAACGTCTAATTTCGACTGGTTTGAGAAATACTATTTTAAATTAGAATTTAGTAATAGCGGTATTATTTCCTTGTTATTCATAAGATGTGCTGCACTTGGTCTCTCTGTGGTTGTCTGTTTCGGTTTTCAGGCAGAAGACGCATGTATCAAATTAATCTACTTTACCAGTTTGTTACCGTTACAAGAAAAGATTGCCTGTAAGTAACATCATTTAGTTAAACCGGATGTATAATGAATAAAAATGCTACTATTACTACTACTACTACTGATAATAATAATAATAATAATAATAATAATAATAATAATAATAATAATAATAATAATAATAATAAATATTTATACGTTCCACAACTATTGCTCTAAATTGAAAAAAATTAGCATTACGTATTTTAACAAACAGTATAACCAAGTTGATACATCGGTTCTTGTTAGTTCATCGAAGTTAGGTGACGTTGAGCCTGCTCACTACGGGCTAGATGACCATTTGGGAATGCTAGGAGTCTTATGTATCCAGATAAGTAGGAATGCATAATGCATAAGGGAGATGAAGATCCCTGCCTTGCACATTCCAAATACCAGTTAATGGAGTTCCTCAGCGGTGATGAAGGCAATACATCTAGAAATGGGACTAAGTTGAAGCAAACAAAACACAAACAAAACACCGCTCACAATTTTGTAATGAGCCAACACAAAGCCCTTTCGACCAACTGGATGTCAATAAATAACATGAAGTCCTCTTGGCCTGCAGTATAATTTGATTGACAAACCGGTTCTTATTAAATTACTGAAGTTAAGCGACATTGAGCCTGGCCTGTATTAGATGGGTGACCATTTAAGAATACTTGGCGCTACATGTATCAAAAGAAAAGCGTGTGTGTATAATACACCATGAAGATAAACGTCCTACCTTGCACAGTGTCAGGTCACCCTTAGACAAGGTGTAGCACTTGTTATCTTTCCTTTCTGTATATTAACTATTTATGGGTTAAAAACTGTCGATGAAACTGGAACATTAGATAGAAAATCTATGCCATCTGATTTCAAAATACGTACTAGCACTACTTCTAATAATGATACTATCACTATTACAAAAAATACTTATAGAACTACTGGCGGCGATTCCTCTATATAAAGCTAGAACTGAACACTATAGGGGAAAAGTTTAAATTCTTCGTTTGTTAATATACATTATCATACAATAAGCAAATGTCCGAAATTCTAATTGGACAATTGGCGTGTTCAAAGTATTGCACTGATTATACTAGGCTTAAAGACAACTAGAGAAGACACAATTTGCTTGAACATCCGTACTTTTTTAAATTTTTCTACTGTTTTCATCTTGAGTGTTATTTTCACAACGTTTCGATCGATGTAACTTCCGAAGCTTTTCAGGTGCATCTTGAAAAAGTATGGCAAAACAAATTTTGAACGGAACCCTTTCTTCAATTAACGGAGGTTGCATGCTCTCGTTCCATCAGCCTGACCGGGTAGACGTTATAAGTAATTAGTAATTGTATTTTGTGTGACGGGCGCACTGGGGATTGAACTTAATTACGTGAAAATTCTCGAGTTCGACAGAAAGATTCCCGAATTCATAAAAATACACCTGAAGAAGGTTGCAGGTTATATCGACTGTAACATCGTGAAAACAACACACAAGACGAGACCAGTAAGATGAAGAATCTACATAATACGAATGATCAATCTTCATCTAAAAAAATTCAGTAACATTGCTTGTACATTTTAAAACTTTTCATTTTATTTTTTCCCGAATGTATTAAAAACTATTTGAAAACTTTAAGTCATCTCTGTTTATATCGTGAGATTTTTTGTTTGTTTAGAGTTGAATTAGAGATTTTTTATTAACCTAGCTAAATCTGTGATTGTATTTTTTTCTTTGTGTTTTGGGGGAAATCTTTCTTTTGTAATTGTGAGATTTCTAATTCGGAATACTCACACACATATACACCCTATAGTCTTTATTGTTGTCGTTATATTATATTTTTTGTCTATTTTTTTTACTTTGCACCTTCATAGCCCCGAACAATATATGTGTGTAAAGCACGAGTATACACTACATATGTAAGGGAGAGACGGTTGACAATGTGATTATCTCAAGTTCTTTGAAAACAATCAATAAAGTTTTACTCCATGACTATATTACACAATCATTGTACATAATAGCATTAGTAATCCTCTTAATTAAAACTCTTCACTCAATTATAAAGACAAATATATATATATATATATATATATATATATATATATATATATATATATATATCGCAATGAATTAAAATAACTTTTAATTGTCACAATTCAAGAATTGTTCTTGTTGAATAAAAACACATTGATATATAGAAAATTGAATTATTGAAAATAATAAAAACGCTAGAACTCATATAATGCGAATGTTCGTTATCTTAATTTTGTTTTTGTAGACATCTTCATTCGAATAAAAGACACAGTTTTATGGACTTTAAAATTACTTTTGCTAGCAGTCGGTCTTGAGTGGTGTTTCAAAGTGTATCTAGGAAGTATTGATACCGTTTTTGATTGAACCCTGTCTAAATCCTCCTTTGAAATATCCCAATGATTGATCACAACAATATAAAATAATGAACGACGAGTTATGAAACTTTGCCATTTGACTCTGATGACGTGACTAATAAAAGAAAATATAAATAGAATTGTATGGTTTCTAAAAGCTTTATTAATTTCCAAAGTTAATTTTTTTATATCTTTTAAAAAAAATCAAGTATGTGATATTTTAGAAGGATAGTTTTAGTATGTGTTTTGTGTAAACCTCCATTCTACAATTTCATTTCAAAGTTTGTTTTTTAAAGAATAGACAAATTAAATTCAGCATTAGTTATAGATGCAAAGTCTTGTTGTTTATAAACCAAATCAAATTGTTTTTAAATTAACGATATTTTTTAAAGTTTTTATTAACCATTTTATTCTGTACGTGTGTGAGTGTTAGAACTAAGGTTGAATAAAATTGTTGATATTAACATCTTTACAAAAATGTCTACTAATCTCAATCTTTAAAAGTTTTTATTTTTTATTTACTAAAGATCTGAACCTATGAAGACATTAATTCTAGTCACATTATTTGGATATGGTCAAAATCGTTTATCGTTTTAAAATCGGTTACAATAATCATTTAAATAGCTCTTCCTGTTGCGCGTAGGTTATAAAAGAAACGTATCTTTTATCACGCTTGAGTTCGAAATACTATTTTACGACTTTTACGATTAATATTGAAATACCATTCTCCTCTGTCTGTCAGGCTTACGTTTAACATAGCATTTTCGTCTGTCTGTCACACTTATGTTGGAAACGGTATTATTTTACTCTCATAATTTATATTGAAATAGAATTTCCTTCTGTTTGTTAGCGTACACTTGAAATAACCTTGTCTCCTGTTTGTCGCGCTTATGCTGGACATGTTGCATTTTAGGGATTAAGTTAACTCGTTAATATATTGATAAGGGTCGCATTGACTGCATAATAATCCAGATATGTCGAACAAAATCATTTCCATGGTTGAATGAAAGAGGAGTAACATAAAGTTGATGCAAAGGAGTGACAGATTAAACTATAGACAAAATAGAGTTAAACAATGACGAATGACGTTACGTTTTCGAGCTGAGAAAAAATATTTTCAAATCAGTGTCTCCGTCGAAGCCGCGCGATTAAGACATCGCTAATAATGTCGAAGCTAATGTTAACTAGATGTTTCCATCTTTGTGTATCACTCGTTTCAGTAAGTTAGAAGGTTAAATTACGAAGTTTAAATTGCTAAGATAACATTTGTTTCTTACCTGGGTCAACTGTCTCTAAATAAAACCTTGAAGGAACCTCTTAGCAAATGTTTCCGTGTGTCCTTTTTTCATAAACTTTTTTTTCATGAAAAAAGAAGTTTATTTATATAGTAATCACTAGACGATGAAAGGAAGCTGCTATAAAAGAAGTGTGAATATTAAGAGCCACGTTTGTAGAGAGAATATTTTTTTCTTATTGAAAAATATTACAGAAATATAATTTTTGACTCTCGCGTTTCATATTGAAATATTTATTTTATCTATACTTTACACTTACGTTTTAAACTGGATTTTTCAACTCTCACACCAATTTGAATGAAACATTTTCATGCGTCTGTCATGCTTCAGTTTAAAATAACGCTTCATTTTTAAACGCACTAATTAGATATACGTATCTAATGAATAGCTATACTTTGTTTTATTTAGATATCTGTCGACGATGGCAAAGTGAGATGAAAAGCCAAATATAATGTGGGGACGATCCAGCTCTCAAAAATGGAGTACTCTGGACGTAAGAGTAGGAGTAAAATAAAAATGTCTTCCGTCTGAAAGGAGTTATTATCCTCTGACTTCGAACAGAACGGATATAACGTTTTTTTTTTCTTATTTGTTATTCACAAAATCAATTCAATAATTATAAAGTTCATAAATGCTCCGGATTTTTTTTGCGATTTGTATTATTTAGATTATTCCAAAAGTTATTATCACTTTGATTGTTATTTTGACAATGTTTCGATCAATTTAGCATTTGAACTTCTTCGGGTGCCTTTTGTCAAATTCTGATTATATAAATGCTTCAGTTAGATATGTATTAATGTCCTAGTTTACACACATTTATCAGAGTTCAAAACGATGTAACTGAAAAATATCGATGATTAAATTGACTAAAACTCTTTATAAATAACAACTAAGATGCAAATAGTAATCGAAATAATTCAACTCATCCAAATAATCCTAATCTGAAAGTTGATCTATTATAAAAGTTCATTAAAACCAACGCACCAGATTGGAAGCGTCGTCCATAATTATCTCCTCCTTGTAAGTTATCTTGCCAATAACATCAGGTACTTAATATGAATAATTAATTAAACTAAAACCTGAGTTGATGAATTAATGCTGAATCTCGTAAACGAAGTATGGCTCTAACCTTGAGGCAAGCTTATTAATTTACTGTCTCGTTACGACTCTCATAAGATTGTGAACTCTCGCCATTTGAGAACACACGTCATTACCCTTTAGTTTACAGTGAAACCGAGTCTGTCAGTTCTGTCCTTTATCTTTGCCACATGACAAAATCGATAAATCGGATGCGATGTTGAAGAATTGCCTGATATTACTGAGGCATTACAACTTCTGAATCCCAAGAAGTTCTGTATTAGACTAACATTTGTAATCAGAGAATAACCTCACTTTGGTAATAATTTACCAATTGGGGTCCCGATTTCGAATCTCGCTAGATTCAGCCACTTTGATGAGTTGTAGATGAAACATGTCTCAGCAGATGATTAAATTTTAAGCAATATATATGCCGCTTCCAATTTGAGGGCACCAAATTTGTAAAAGGGAGAATTATTCCAAACTTGCATTTAGGTAAAAACGCACTTCGTATGAATAATTGAATTCATTCAAAAGTATCGCAAACAAAAACAAATAAATAACATCTCTCACTCTCCTTCTCTCCCTCTCTCTCTCTCATATATATATATATATATATGTATATATATATATATATTAAATCCATTACATTTTAATATCTTAACAGTATAAACGTTTTAGACATGTGAAAATTAATAAAATGCATATATACGTCTTCGATAACAATTCTTCATCACATTTTAAAAAAAATATTATAAAATATCACAAGATAAAATGCATTTTCCTCACGCTTCGCGTAGTAATCGAACATGATTTATGTTTAATAATAATCTGTTTACATATTACAAATTCGAATTATTTTAAAACTTGCTATAATTTTACGTGTAAATCTTTTCAGCAACACATAATGAATATCATATTGGAAATCATTTTTTTTCTATTCATATAGTACCATTCCTTTAAAGATAATGTTGCATAAATACTTTACTATAATTTGTTTTGTTTTAATAAAATGTGATTTCATTTTTTCTTAATTTCACAGTGTAATGCAACAAATAGTATTTCTTCTTTTTTCAGTTTACTAATAGGATCCATTCTACTTAGGCTTAATACAAACTTGTGACACTAAATCTTCGGTTGATCAGATCGAAACACAAGTCCCATTAACCATATCTAGCTCTGTAGATATTCTTGAGTCTTGAAATTTTCGTACTTATACAAACATACATCATGAGAATCTCAATAAAAAAACACTATTACTAAAAATGTTCAGTCTTATCATAAGATTAATTAGAACAATTACATTATTTCATTATCATATATCAGGTTGACAAGAAACTTCTTGCGGTTTTAATTTTTAAATAAAGATAGAAGATATATTCATTCAGAAAAAAATGTATTAATCAAATAAAGCACCATCAGAATCAAGACACTTTTGCCAACGCAAAAAAGGTGTATTTACGCCAGTAACGTAAAAATCTTGCATTCTAATGGTGATGACGCTGAAGGCGTTTTTGATATTGCTTAGATTTTTTAAGCATTTCTTACGCAGGAAATTGTGGAGATGGTTGAAAAAGACGTAGTCGGTAGATGAGAGGTCTGGAACGTATGGCGGATTAGGCAGAGTTTGGTAGCTCAATTCGTTCAGATTCTGTAGCGTTGGTTTAGCAACATGCTGTTAAGTATTATCGTAGAGAAGAATTCGGCCTTTTCTATTAATTAATTCTGAGTGTTGCTGTCGAAGTTTCTGATGCATTTTATCCATTTGTTTACAGTAGTTCACTGCCGTAATGGTCTCGCCTGCACTCGAAAAACTGTAATGAGTGAAACCGGTCGTAGACCACCAAACAATACGCATGACTTTTTTTTAGTGCAACTCTGGCTTCGGAAAGTTTGAAGGAGTTTTGTCGGCGTCTAAACACTGAGGTGAAATGACCCTCCAGCTGAGAATCGTCGCTCGAATAATCAATAATACCACCTGGACTTTCCTTTAGTTTGTATATTCTATTTCCGGCTTAATACTATCCTATTGTAAAATATTTGTACATATGTTTGTCATATATACATTATGCATCAATATGCCTCAACCTTCATGCATACGTGTGTAGGGATAACAAGTTTTATTATTCCCCGTGTGTAATTTAAATGAATAAATGTGAAAGTTTTTCCACATACTTTAACTCTCCATTATTGTCGATTACTACGATATTATCCCATTGATTACTGTACACGCAATAGCCCTTATCTCCGAGTGGCTTCCAGGCCTTGATAAGTGTTGACTACCATGTAAAAAAAACTATATTCACATCAGCACAGGTTGTGCTTATTTAATTTTCAGATACAAAAAAAGATTTTGAAATAACGTGCACATTGAATTCTGCATGTTTTCTTACATATTTTCTCAGACCCACAGCATAGTTTCTTTAATAGTAAAATGGCTATTGTCGCTGGAAACAGATACTACACTTTAACATGGATTACTATTGTCGGAATTCTCCGGAAAATTTACGTAAAAAACGCAAGTTCCATGGCCAATTCTTTCAATGAAATATATAATTTGCGGTATTACGAAGATAATTAAATGAAAAAATTTTGAAAAATAAAAACAATATTCTTTTTGTTGCTACAAAGAAAATATAACGAATAATTATTAGATTATCTTTACAAAACTGGAAGAAAAATTCAAATTCAAATCGACAAAAATCATTCATTGTAACTTATGTTTATTGGTTTTTTTAATATTAAACAGCTGATAGGAAATATGTATTTTGTTGAAATCCAGATGAATATTTAGTTTTGTATACAATAAAACATTGATACCAAATAAATGTTTTTCTTAAATGACGTTGGCTACTTCGATTAGATTGGCTCAGTTTCATTACCATTCGGTGTTTTCTGTAAACTGTCAGGACAATTCCGACGATAATACCGTTCTTATTCTGCATTTTAAATCTTAGCCAATAGGTTACGAATTTTATTTTTTTTAAATGTACAAGAAAATTTTGCGCTATAGTAATTTGTGATAAAGCAGAAAAATGTAGAATGCGACCAAAATTTTGAGAAGGGATAGAAATCGGCTATCATCCGCTTGACCTATTTTCTAAAACAACTTCAGTCACCAAAATACCACATTCACTCTATAAACAATCCATACTTAACATTATCCTCAATTTTTATAAATGTGTGTGTTTTTATTTCATATGTAAAAAAAGTAATTAGTTGTGGAAGGTTGAATTAAAAAATAACCGAATATAATACAAAAATGAAATGTAACCAAATAAAATTATGTATTAGTTAGTAGTAGTAAAATGGGTTGTAGCAGTAGTAAACTACAAAAAACATCCTTTTATTACAATATTCATTTATGAAAGCGCTGATTTTTTTATATTTTTAATGGGATCGGTAGTGTAGTATCAGTTGTGCGTTGTCATAAACCATCCTCACATAAATAAATTTTTCTTTAAGGGGCATGGGTAATACTTACCGATATTACAACATTGTTTTACAGAAAGGGTAAGATACCATCTTCAAGGTATTATGTTCTCCTCTTTTTTTTGGACAAAAAGAGGTTCCATAGTGTATTTTCTGTTGTAATGATACCATATCCGCAGGGATTATCTTCTGCTTTTATGAAATGGTCCTCTCAGGTATTCCATACTTTATTTTGGATGGGGGTATCGTAGTACGTGTTCTGTTGTCACAAGGTGCTCTCTGACGAAGTATCTACAAATTTTAAGAGGTGTAGGCTTATCCTGTTAGAATTAAACGAGATAATGAGTAATTCTGTATCTGTTTTCTTGCCATAAGACCATCTTTTTTATGAAGGGAATATGGTCTTATCTATACTATTGCAATCATATCATTCTCTAAGGAATTGTTGTTGTTTTTTTTCTTTTTGGACGGACGTAGTGTTTTTTTTATATGATTTCATCTTTTTGACATGACATCCTTTCTTTTGAGGTTATATGGGATTATATTTTTGTTCACTGTGATATCCTGTTCGCAGACTTGCAAAATTATGAACATAATGTTAAATAATAATATTATGTTATTAACAAAATTTTAAATAATAATATAGTGTTACGAACAAAATGTTGCAGCGTAATGGGATTTCAAGCACATTTATGTTAATACACTATTACGCACTTGCGCGTGTTATGTTCAAACTAGACTACCCGTGACCCGTTGGGTCAGTATGTTATATTAGCTACGAATTCATGTATGAGCGTGACACTTGTGACGTAAAGAAAATAGTGTTTTTTTTTTACATAACAGAAACATTTCTATGAAAGTATATTAAAATGAAAAATCACGGACGGATCACTCAAACATGAAAAAAAATCCTCCCTATTCGTGTAAAGTTAACTGTTTTTCCGAATAATCGCTCCAAAATCGAAAATTAAACATTATTTTCCTATGAATCGGACGCCGACGAAAGTCATTTAGCACCAAAAACGCACATGAACCTACCGATGAGAAATATAAGAATGAAAACTCCATATTGGAATCCTTCAACCAAGTAATAGAAACTTAAAATCTAAAATAAAAAAATAATTAATAAAACTTGAAGCAAAAAAAAATAAAACCTAAATAAATAAAATAAAATAAAACTAATTAGTAAATGTGTCAACAAATTCACCGTTCTCACACAACTATTTTGTATCTAGAAATGTAAACAAAAAGTGAAAAAAGAAGGAAGGAAGGAAAAGGGACGGATAGAGAGTAGTAGTAGTAGTAGTAGTAGTAGTAGTAGTAGTAGTAGTAATCTTGGCTTTACTACAATTGTTCTCATATTTGTCAACGGGTTAAAATTGTTTAGTTGTCAGAAAATATCGACAGTATAGTTGTAATAAAGAATATTTGCAAAACACCTCCACTCTTTCCATGTTAAATAATAATTTCCAAATAATAACGTTAGATTTCAGTGCGCATGTCAAAATCTGCAAAAGAAGCGAATTGTGTTTATTTGTTTACGTTGTTATGGGTTACTGTTTATGCGCACATGCGCAACTGGATTTCGTAAACCGTAAAGTGGGTTACATCACTCGTTACAAGGTCATTTGAGTTTTATAATTATATAAATTAGTATAAATTGCCAAAACTTGGAAAAATGATTCACTAACTGTGCTAGATCCATTTTTTACAAAACAAAAAGTAGATACTAGCGATCAGCCATTTTGTATCTTGAAAAAGTGAGGTTTTATTGAAAGCAAGGAAAGCAAGGAAAATATTAGTGATCCCCATTTTATTTCGGGGTTTCTGCTGGTAATATATAAATGCGAATTGCTTATTTGGAATTTTTATAGTTTTCTCTTATTTGTTTAAGTCATTTAAGGTCAAAAGATGCGCGGCTGTGGACAGATTAAAAACTTGTTTCATCGTATTGGCACACGTTCAACAGAGTCTCACAATTACAACAAGATGCAGACAGTAGTATCAAGTACTCGTTTATATCACACAGAACATAAATTTTACACTGTTAATATACAAATATGATTTTTAGCTTCCGTCTTAAGTTTGGTTTGTCTATCACGCTTACATTTGTTCTGTCACCTGTCGTAAGAATATCTGTGTAATTGTTTGGTTACAAATTCATGGTGTTTACTACATTTTGCCTCCTACGCAACTTTTTAAGTAATAACGATACTTGAGCAAACTCGACAAAAAGTGTAAATTAAGGAGAATAGAAAGTGGACCTTGGATTGATTTTCAGCAATTTCATAACTTTTGCTTACGTTCCTCGCCAGAATTATTGATGAAACTATAGTCTATACGCCATAAAATATTTGAAGATATTCTAATAAGGATATTAGAAAAAAGTTGTTTTATTTACTTTCGACAGAGTGTAATTTTCGCTTTACTTATTTTATTCTTTTGTCCAAACATTCCATGATTTAAGTTTCTGGGAGAAAACGAGGAATTTTTATTTTCTAGGTCGATATGTATCCATCGCATATTTACACTTGGCTAATTTTCACCTTGAATAGTATTTTTAGCTTCTTATATTAAGTGAACCCATGGCTTGTCTGGGGCGATTTTATTTAAAAAGTAAGAAGAGGAAAACTGTGTTTGACATCTTTCTTTTCTTTTTTTTTTAGGGGGGGGCACATATGTTAGATATTGTAACTCCCGAATAGCGCCGGATTATCCGATGAAGTGAGGAAGTAAAGACGACACTGCGGTATGTCACAAAGTTATGGAAAATGAATGTATTTAGTAGCAGAGGAATGTTATCCGAATGGAATATATATTTGGAACACAAATATTCTATACATGATTCTGCGATTA
>NC_136488.1:35217403-35337403 GCF_053919585.1 Euprymna scolopes
ATATAAATCTTCGTCATAAACCTGAATAATTCACGGCCTATCCTGCCTTGACAGAGTATAAAATAGACTTCGTGGCTTAGTGGAGGATGCCCTTTTCTCTTCCCTGCAAGCTCTCTCCCACAGAAGAGACGTTGCGAGCCTGTTTTTGTTTTATCGTTATTTCCATGGCAAGTGCTCGTCTGAGCTCCAATCTCTGGTCCCCCTTCGCCAATCTTTCACTATAAACGCCCGTCTAGCTGAAACCACTTTCAATAATTTTCCCCACTCTTTATCTCTGCCAAAATCAAAACGTAGATTCCATGAACAAAAGTTATTTCTCAGAAGTGCACGCATGTGGAAATCTCTTTCGTTTTCCTGTTTCCCACCTGACTACACTTTGGATGTCTTCAAGTCCAACATACACAACTTTCTGATTAACCGCTTCCTTAAGTAAGACACTTTATCAAATCTCCAATACCAACGATTACTACGATACCATCTCAATGATTACTGTACACGCAATAACACTTATCCCGAGTGGCTTCCGGGCCTTGATAAGTGGTGACCACCATGTAAAAAAAAACATGTCTATTTATCATAATTTTTATTCGAATGATAAACGTGTTTTGTTTCAATTATTTTATTGCGTTTTTAGGTTATAAGAAACGATTTCGTCTTTAATATTAATACTGACGCGGGGAAACAAGTACTTAATCTAATGCCTAGATAGAAAGTGCGTTTATAACCCCGTTTTCTATTGGTGTTTCTCCTTATTAAACAGGCAAATAAATTCATGTACAGCTATTTTTTCTTGTCTTTAATTTCATTGTATATATATATATATATATATATATATATATATATATATATATATATATATATATGGGAGAGTTAAAAAAAAAGGAGTAAGATCGATTTTATAAGAGTAGTTTTAACGGGATAATGCAAAACTCAACAAATTTCTTTGGAGCTTATATAGAGTATCAATAAAATAAGAAAACGACAATATAAAAATATATACTAATGTATATATGTTTATTCGTTTATCTAATAAGGATGATACATCAATTAGAGGCTGTTGGATATTTAAAACTCTTTATACTATGGTATCTCGAAACCAAATGCTTCTCCTCAGAAGAGGAGAGAAGATGCTGGATAACAGTATAGGGATACGACGTCTAGCGATAACTACATTAGGAGCGAAATAATTGTGCAGAAAATTTTATCCTTTACTGCACAATCATTTCGCTTCTATTGTTGCTATGCTGTATCCCCTTTGTGTTTTCTAGCATCTTCTCTAGCAAAGTGATATCAAAACTTTAGGCAGCAAATTAAGATTGTAGGCTGAAAAGTGGAAAATATAATATGCTTTTAGGAATATAGCATGCACATATAAAAGAAAGTTAGAATATGTTATCGATTGTTTACATTTCAAGTACAATATTAAAGAGGATGACAATATGACAAAATGTATATATATATATATATATATATATATATATTATATTATTATATTATATTAATATTATGCGCGGTTTGTTTTTATATTTTTTTACATATCCAACATTTTTTCACTTTTTTCTTGACAATTTATAACTGCAAATAACTAGCACATTCTTTCATTTCTACAAAGGTAATTTGCTTTCTTTATGTCCTCTGATGAGAAGAATAACAAGCATAGCATTCTTTGATACTCCGCAGAATAAGGACTTTGTAAATTGTTTTTTGGGGTATTTAGTCGAACAATAATTTTTTATTGTAAAGTTCAACTTACAGTTTTAATTTTCGTTCTCTTATATATATATATATATATATATATATATATATATATATATATGTGTGTGTGTGTGTGTGTGTGTGTGTGCGTCTTTGATTCTTATATATTTGTATGTGTGTGTGTTTGTGTGTGTAGTACTTATGCACTTTCTTTACTTTTCTGAAATAATAACGTTGTTATTATTAGTATATAATATATCACGTTTACATAGATAGATAGATAGACCATTCTTAACATTCTTAATAGATAGATAGATAGGCCGTTCTTAACATGGGATGGAACAGCGTTTTATTATCATTCTGTAGTTTCACCTAATAATTTAATGGAAAAGATATCGTAAAACTAGAATTTAACGTGAAAATACAAAGTGCATAAGCACCATATATATATATATATATATATATATATATATATATATATACATATATATACATATATATACATATATATATATATACATATATATATATAAATATATATGCATATATATATATATATATATATATAGTTTTAAAAAGCTTTGAATAAAAAATGTAATAAAAATGAAGAAGGCAGTGTAAATTCTCGGAAAAAAACTATCGCAGACTTAGCACCTACATAATCCGACTTCTTAATAATTATGCCATCCCCTTTAAAAAACCGGTTCTAATTACTGAGCACTGTATGTTGAAATGAAAAGAGTAATATTAATATATAGTAATCAGCAAAAACCCATTCCGCTGAATCACGGCATTTCAGTTTATCTCGACATGCCGAATGTTTGAAAGCCGAGATTCGGAACCAGTTTCAACAGCCATAAAATTACGCGTACGTTATCGTTTTTTTTTTGTTTTGTTTTTGTTTTTCTTTTTTTTTTGCCACGAAAGTAAAGCGAATTGTAAAGTGATCATTCAATTGACACTAGTGGCTTTCATGCGAACCAGAATAATAACAGCAACTTCAAGAAGCAAAATAGGTCTTGCACAAGATACGAACATGTGTCAAAGAAGATGGATCAATGTATACCGGTTAGATAGATAGATAGATAGATAGATAGATAGATAGATAGATAGATAATATTGTGCGATTGTAAAAGATAACATTCTATATCTTAAAAAGTGTACTAAGCAAATCGAAGTAAAAGACTGACGGCATATCACTTCCATTTTAATGATTTAATGCCGAAATGTAATATCTATTTTAAGCATTCGACGATTAACAATTCGTCAGATAAGAACTGCTATCCGTGCACGTAGTGAAGAGTAAATGTGGTTATATATTATCGAATGTACAAGCAAATAAATTTTATACACGCGACCTCAAGAGGTCTCGACCAGACATTTTTCCTCTTTTTATCGAAGATTATCTACAAATAGCGAATTTAGAAAACATATACGATGAAACATTGCTTGTTTGTTTCAAATCGTTTTTTCGAATCTACTCTTTGGGGATTCTTTTTTTTTGCGTTTTATTTATTTTTATTTTTTTCTTCGGAAAATAAGGTTTTAGACTAAAAGCTACTTTCTAAAATAATTTCAAGATGTCGACGAATTCTCGTGGGATTGCCTCGCACGATACTCCGATAATTTCGAAATGTTTTTGTGGCTAATAATCAAAATCATCGATTTGAATCTCTAGATCAGCCTCTGGTTTCAGAGTAATTGTGACTCATTTGCTCAATGTCATCTGTTATTTAAACTTTTGTGCAAGAAAGAGCCTTCAATACACTTATCTATTTTTCTCTAATTTCTCATATGTTTATCAACACAAAACTTTTCTTTACTTAATTTTATTAATATTTAGAGTTTATATCTCTACTTATATACAAAACGCACTTTTTGCGTGAGTGCCTTCCCCAGGGACTCAAAACCAACTCGGTTGATTTTTATGAAATTTCACACAAATGTATTATGTGTCTGGAAGTGTTCTTAAATAGGTTTCTATAGAAATACCTCCGCAAAGAATCGAAAACTGATAATCGAGAAAAATCTATCGAAGAAGAAACGGTTCGATTTTAACTAAAGTTAACACCTTTATACAACCTAACAACACAATTGCATTTGAGAAGTTTTATCACCGCACAAGCAGAAGGACTCTGTGTATAAAATCAACAGTAGGTTATTTGATTAGACGGAGCTCATTCGAAGTTAATATTTCTGTTTAGAGTACAATTGAACCATGATGCTTAACTTTTAGCTTTTGCAACTTTAATTTAAGACATAATATAAAAGTGATGCCATAAAATCAACAATAGCTTTTCTAAAGTGCAATATAGACTACAATGTATTATGAACTAAGTCACTGCAGAGTAGCCAATCAGTCGATTTTTTTGACAAATTGATGATTTCATAGATTACGGTTACAATACACGTGTTGGACGTGTGGAACATTGGTTGGTACTCATTCATTCCCGGGCAACGTCAGGTATCTCTGTTCTCTTATAAGTTCAACTGGAGTCATGTATTACTTGTACGGCATAGTAACGTTGACGGTTCTCGTTAGAATATTGTGAAGTGATATTAAGCCTGATCAGTACAAATGAGTTAAAATTGGAAATACCATGTGCTGCAGGTTTTCTCCGATTATCTAAAAATTGCTTACAATCTTCCTGGACTTCTTCTAGCCATTGAATTCAAGCAGTAAGCATCCAGGAGAGATGTTGCTGAAGATTGCGCAACACATGCTTTACAGTTACACACGCAGCAATCTAAACTGTACGGAGGACTGGAACCGACGGAAAAACCGGAATGATGAATTTGCATTATATCGATAGCAATTTAATCTTATCTTAACCATCATTTTCGCCAAAGTACGAACTCATCTACTTTTTTATGCTATGCATATTTGAATAGTTCAGTAGACATGCATTATTACAATATTATAATGCATGTAATCTAATAGAAATTAATCTCAACAAAAAAGTCTTGCATTAAAAATCAGATTAAAATTTATTTTTACGTCGTGTATATATATTCACGCCTTTGTCTCAAAACACAGCCAGATGAATGACGAAGTGTTTAAGGAAATTATTTTTTAAGTAACTTGTAGCTGATTTTTTCCATTCTATTTATGTGATATGATGGACAGACAGGCAGTGATAGGTTTGTGACAAGTAATACGTTGAACATGTTTATTATCACTACTTTCTTGATGATAGGAGTGGGTCGTTTGTCCTCAGGCATTATATTATAAATGGCATAAACGTCTCACCTTTTATGCAGTTTCAGTATATCTATTAAATTTATAGGAACTCTATCAAATCGGTGGATGACAGGATTCTGCACTTGAAATAGAAATTATAGGAATAGAAATACTATTAAATATCCATGGGTCAGAATCTGTGTGACCTTTTTATGATGAATACACTTCCGAAATAATGTAAATTCATGTGTATTCTTAACATGGTGGTACTTATACCAGGTTTACCAAACATTCAACCAGGTTCGACAACCGGAGACAACAGATATGTGAATATTTATATCAACAATGAATATTACTTACTTAAGAAAATTTAGTTGGAAATTTATTATTAATGTAAGGTAATCAGCTACTTTGCAATTATGCATATTACGAGAGGCTTTTCTAAGAATAATGCCTTCTATTTTTATTCTGCCAGAACAGATCAGAGAATATTAACAGCTGCATTGTTATGATGATTGAACGTATACACTCATGACCTAACAGTTTAATCTCCCTGTTTGACGGTGTAGGACTCTAAGAAATCGACCGTTGTTATAGACGTGCGTCAGAAGCAGAGATGCATTATTGAATTCCTGGGAAAAGAGCAATGAGAATTGTAGTGACTATATATATTAACGACTTTTGCATTGCTTGTTTTAATGCTACCACTTACGTTTTCGAAGTTCTTTAACTGTTGGACTTCAAAAAATAGGAGACTTTACTTTTAAAACGACCATTGTATAATAAAACGCACACCGGGCGTCCACGCACAGTCATCGTTTATCGTTGGCTTAACTTCAATGAGAATTGTGGTGACTATGTAGAAAAATAGATTCTGGAGCACAATAAGGTAGCTCGTTGTCATGGTACCACCTCCGTCATCGTAACTCTTCAACTTTTTAGTAAAAATAAAATTGATGCATTAATTTTTGAACGACCCTTGTATTATTTATTACTAACTTATTTATTTTGTAAGGCATTTTTCTAAATATAAATTTAATTAAACATAATGGCGAGAACATCGCTTAAACGCAATAAATTATATAATTGATAAACGCGCATCTTAAATGGGCGCATCTGGATGATGAATTCGTTCTAGTTGATTTACGAGACAAACACTTTCTCAATACGACACCCGAAAGATATTGTTGTCGATGTTTGGCAAAAGAACAGCGAGCTATGAATCATCTTTTGTTTTATCGGTGGACAACGGCCAACAAACGAGAGAATGCTGGCCAATATTTTTGTTACTACTGAACTATTGCACTGGTTCTCTTTCAGAGAATTAATCCACACCTTTATTTTAAATAGCATGTTTACAATCGCCTATCTATAGCCTATAGCCTTTATATGTATTTTTATAGATGGACCTAGACAAGACGTGGAACCATTTGATGTACGAAGCTAAAAAGAACGAAATATGATATTTGTAAATACAGGAGTTTCTAAAAGTAAAAAACTGTAGATAGGAACACAGTGAGCATGCGCAGAGTTACACAAGTTTGCAGTTCTTGAAAAGAAGTTACTGGAATAAGAGGTTGTATTACAATGAAGTAGTAAAACAGAAAAGTGATGGAGGCCACTAGCTCAACAAGTTTAATGCGCCGGTAAAAGGAAGTATGGAATAAATCAGACGAGTTTGAATAACGCATGCCATAAGAATATTTATATCAGGTTGTTGCATAAGTTCCCGCCGTTTCATAAAAATATTTGTTCTAAAACATGTTTTTGATATTTGGCAAAGTGTTATATATCATTAGAAAGCGCGTATTCTGTTTTATAAGATAATAGTCATCGTTTTTTGCTCATATAATTTTTTCTCGTTATTCAGAAGCGTCAAATGGATTGTCAAGTGGATGAAAAAACATCACATATTCGACACCTCTTCTGTTCACTTTTAATCATGGTCAAAAAACGAGTTAAGTGACCAAGGATATTTGTGCCGTATATGGATAAAATGCTATAGCTGAGAGAACTGTTCGAGATTGGTTTACTAGATTCAAGCGCGGTAATTCTGACCTCAATGACGTTCTTCGTTCCGGAAGACCAATCAAGATATATGAAGACCAACTCAAGGTTCTTTTGAAGGAAGATGGCTATAACACATGTAGTGAATCGGGTGAAAATGTGATTTTGCGACAATTTCACGCCACCTTCAGTCTATGGGATTCACACAAAAATCTGAACCTTGGATTTCACACGAACTTACTTTTGCTGTTAAAATTCTTTGGCTTTCTTTAAAAGAAACGGCGGGAGCAATAACGTAAGATAAAAAAGATGGAGACTAGCAACGTTACTTTTGTGAAAGAAAGGTACCAGAGAAGAAAGGGTAGGACCAATCTAATTACATATACTTTTTGCACATTATTAAAAACTTTCAAATAGGACAGAGATTCATCAGCATAAATATGACAAAACTACCCCATATACGGTCTGATATAGGATTTATATAGAAATAGAGAATAGCCTTCTGACTATATTAGTGTTTCTTTTTAATTCCTCACGGATTGACTGTCACCAACTTAGATTACTTTTTACAGATATAATCTGCATTGAGATGGCTTAATGTTTATAAACGCCGTAGAATACATTAAATATAAATTTATTAATTACATAATAGTAAAAATTACCGGCTGGTTTCTTGCGTCATAAGTTATTAAAACAATTACCAAATCTGTTTTCATATTCAAATGCACATGAAATGAAGTGTATACTTAGACAGCCACACGTAACTTCGTTTTGTCTCATGAACTGTTTTCCTGATTATTAACACATTTTTCTTTTTGATTTTTTTTTTTACAAAGGCATCACCACATTATCAAGGCCAAGAGGCCACTCAAGGATAAGGGTTAAAGAGTGTACAGTAGAAATTGGTAAATATAGTAATCATTAGTAATGAAAATTTGGTAAATTTAATAACTTATATGGAACGGCTCATCAAGAACTTATTTACTTTAGACTTGAACACATCCATATTGTAGTCAGCCGGAAAGCAGGAAAACGGAAGACAATTCCACAGGCGTGCAGTTCTAAGAAAGAAGCTTTGTTCATGGAATCTACGTTTAGGTTTAGGCACAGATAAAGAGTGGGGGAAATTATTGATAGTGTTTACAGCTAGACGAGTGTTTCTTGTGAAAGTTTGGCGAGGGGGGACCATAGATTGAAGCTCAGTTGAACACTTTCCATGAAAATAACGATACATCAGAGACAAACTCGCAACATCTCTTCTGTGAGATAGAGGTTGCAAGGAGGAGAAAAGGGCATCTCCTACGAGGCTACGAAGTCTATTTTGAACTCTATCAAGGCAGGACAAGTCCTTTCTAGCAGCTCCTGCCCAGATGTGGCAACAGTATTCCATCCTTGGACGTACCTGGCTCTTATATAGGTAGAGAATAGCATCAGCAGTGAGATATGTACTGGATCGATAGAAAGATCCCACCATTTTTCCAGCGGCCTTGGCAACAGATTTGATATACGTGTTCCATTTAAGATCAGGAGTAATGGTCAAGCCCAGAAGCTTGTCAAAACTTGAGGCCTCCTGAAGACGAGAGCCATTCATTTCAATTGATGACAAATGTGAATTAGAATGTTGATGATGTAAAGAGAGAAGCTTGGTTTTAGATGCATTAAAAGTAACCAGCCATTCCTTTCCCCATTGTACTACGTGCTCAAGATCAGAGGAGAGAGAATGTGAGAGAACTTGGTCGTTTACTGTCTTAGATGTGGTACCATAAATGGTAGTGTCGTCAGCATAAATGTCTACAAATGATGTAAGGATATGATTTGGAAGATCATTAATGTAGATCAGGAAAAGAGTTGGGCCCAGGATGGATCCCTGAGGGACACCGGCATTAATACTGTGAGCTTCTGATTTTTGCCCCTCAACTACTACTCTTATGAACCTATCAGAAAGAAATGATTTAATAATTGAGAAGACTTTTCCAGCTATACCATAGCTAGAGATCTTATGAAGTAAACCTTTATGCCATACCCTATCAAAGGCCTTAGATATGTCAAGAGCAATTGCCCTAGAAAGATTGCCACCGTCGAGAGATTTGCTTATCCTATGCGATATAACTGTAAGGACATCTGCTGTAGATCTAGCAGAACGGAAACCATATTGAGTGTCACTAAGAAGGTTATTTTTGTTGAGATGTTTGATTACTTCTGTATTTAACACAGATTCTAGCAACTTACTCATGACGCACAGGAGACTTATTGGCCTGTACTGAGAGGGGGATGAGCGATCACCTGAATTCTTAAATACAGAGCATACTGATGAGATTTTCCAGGGAGATGGGAAACTATTCTCCTTAAGACAACGTTTAAACAGTTTTGTAAGTATGGGCGCTAATTCAGGTTGAAGTTTTTTGAGTACTATAATTGGAATACCATCAGGGCCCGTTGCTTTACTCGAATCAAGTTAAGCAACGTTGAGCCTGGTCAGTACCAGGTGGGTGACCATTTAGGAAGGCTAGTCGCTGGGAAGGTTGGACGTGCGGCCAGCATCCTCACCCCGTAAAAAGAACTCAGTCGCTACAAAAGCATCTACAAAGGGCTCAAGACTATGGGTGGATGGAAGCAACACCAGGTCACCTGCTTGTTATAAATATATATATATATATATATATATATATATATATATATATATATATATATTATGTAGATTTATTAAAAATTCAGTTTAAAGGTTCTAAACTAATAGTACGAAATTATACTTATGGTAATTAGCTGCAACATTCTACTTCATTCCAAATGTAAGTAATCAGACTACTTCCGGTAAATCTTTATGAAGTTTACTTGCCATATACGTTACTGTTTATATATGTCCAGTCAGCTTCAGTCAGGTAAAAGGCATGTTGGCCGCCCACTGTTTAGGTACAAGGATAAGCTCAAGCACAATCTGATAACAACTAATATCCCACTGTAAACTTTTAAGAAAACTGTTTTTGATAGGCAGTCATGGAGACTGACATATCACAATGCGTTAAAAGTCTTTAAATTAGAGAGATTACAAAAACTAAGACAATCAAGAGAAAAGAGGAAGGAATTGAATTGAAGACCAAGTAACACTTCATTGAAAACATTTTGATGCATGGCTTGTGGTCACATCTGCAAGTTATAAGCGGGGCTCAAGCCTCATGCAAGACAGAAACACCGAAACTGAAATTATTTACTTATTTTTTTTGTGGGACGCTCTAACGTCGAATTTGACGAGAGAGTCCATCATATATATATATATATATATATATATATATATATATATATATATATATATATATAATATATATATATATATATATATATATATATATATATATATATATATAAGGCAAGTATTGTAAAAAAGCACGGAGTGTTTTGCTTAATGACCTTTTCTTTTGTAATTGTTCAATTTTTCGAATTGTCGTTCGCATTTCTCGGCCGAATCTGTGCTAAAAAGTTCCATAGTTGTCTTCGTCTATTTGTTTTTTCTTTTGGTTGTTTTTGCAAGTACTTTCAACTGAGTTTCATCAGTCGTCTTAAGGCAGTTTTTGATTACCGTTTTGAGTAAAATCTGGATTTCTTATGCTCCAGTTAAACTTACATTTAAATTTCTTGAACTGGTGAAGCGTCTAGTGTGCAAAAAATACATGTTTTTAATGTGTTAAGAACGTGATTAAAATAAATGTACAGTGCGTTTAAAGGTGTGATTTAAAAAATTGTATAGAATTACAGATGTTTTTACATAATAATTTTTAACAGCATATATATATATATATATATATATATATATATATATATATATATATATATATATATATATATATATATACAATGTGTCCCGAAAGAAGCTGATGGTTAAAAAATTATGGTTATTATTTAAGATAATCTAGAGTAACCCTTCCAAGGTTATTATGAATCGGTACACTACCGAGGATCGGATATTTATTGTAGGGTCGTATTTTCGGTTAAGTGAGTCAATATCAGAAACTCAAAGAAAATTTCGACGAAACTTCAACATAAAAAATTACCCTACTCCCGATGCAATAAAAGCTATGGTGGCTGAATTTCATGAGCAAGGGTGTGTATATGACCTCCCTAACTTTGGTAGACCCTGTAAAGCAAGAAGGGGTGATAATTGTCAGAGATTAGCGGAGAGTGTGGCCGAGGATCCATCCACATCAGTAAGAAGGAGATCAAGTCAAATTAGGCTCTTTCCATCAATGTGGTTCCAGCAGGACGGTACATAGGCGCATACGCCACGAGAAACATTAAATTTGCTACAGGAATTATTCGGCAACCGAATAATTTCTCGTGGCTGTGAGATTGGCCACCCCGCTCGCCAGATCTCACATATGCAGATTTCTCCCTTTGGGGTTACCTTGAAGAGTGGGTATGCGCAAACAAATCAGCCACAATAAATGTCCTTAGAAACAATATACAGGAGGAAATTAGGACCCTGAAACATTAAGTAAGGTGCTGGAAAATGCCCCGCAGAAAGCACAAGAGCATGAAAATGAAAATGGTGGAGATTTGAGTGACATCATTTTTCATAGCTAAAATTAGACCTTGTGAAAAAAATACCCTAGATTAAGTTGTGTAAATAAAATTAGAATAAGTAGATTATGATATCTTACTATATCTCCAAAGATCACGGAGAGGTTAATCTATCTACATATGAAAATTTGCAAGCATAACTTAAATATTGAGGAAGTAAATCAAATTTAAAATCCGGCAGCCTCTTTTGGGACACCCTATATATATATATATATATATATATATATATATATATATATATATATATATATATATATGATGGTCACGTACCCAGGCACTTTAACATGTTATTACTATTTTCAAAATTTACATTGTAAATTTTTTGCCGTTTAGTTCTTATATATAGTGCTTTCAGTATTTTTAATCTTTTAACGTTTGAATCCATATGGATGATTTTTGTGCCGTCAATTAATGTTTTTCTAATGTGGGAATATATATATATATATATATATATATATATATATATATATATATATATATATATATATATATATATATATATATATATATATATACTCGGGTTTTTTATATTCAAAAGTAATGGACTAATGAATTCAACGAGGTTGTTAGATAGTGCTCAATAAAAAGAGCTGATAATACTTGTTTATTGTTATATAAATATATATATAGGTTATTCATTGAACTTTTGAATAGTCAAGTCGCTGCCTGATGATATCTGTTGTTTGATTGAAACAAGTGGCTATTTGTAGCAGCGGGATGTGAGCATGTTTATATAACAATAAACAAGTATATATATATATATATATATATATATATATATATAGTAATTTATAAAATATATATGGCGATTAAGCTACACTGAATATTCGGCGTTTCATCCACTCTAGGTTTCATCAGGCTTATGCTCATTTATATTTTATAAATTACTAACTAGCTCTACCTACGTACTGAGCACTTAAATACTTAAAGTTTACGCATGAATCTATACTTTCGTATATTAATTTATGTGAGTAAATGAAGTAGTTATATATATATATAAATATATATATATATATATATATATATATATATATATATATCATAAGAGCTTATAGCGCTTTAAAAACCGCTAAAGTAGCAGAATTATTTTTTTTAATAACAGCGTTTCGCTGTTGTTAATATCGCTAAAAAACGCCAACAACTATTAATTTTAAAGCGTTATAAAAAAAATAAGTAAATTCAAATGGTTAATTGTCGTATCTCATTTGGGAGAACACCCGTCTGCTGATGCAGGTATTCTAAGATCGATCCAAACCCATTCTGATGCTGGCGAAAACGAGAAACATGCATATATTTAATAATAAAAAATAAATAAATACGTTTCATAAAAATATGAGGCGACTCATATATATATATATATATATATATATATATATATATATATATATCTGATTACTTCATTTAATCACGTAAATTAATGTACGAAGATATAATTTTATGTGTAAATTTTCAGTATTTACTTCAACAGTGCTCAATGCATAGGCAGAGCTAGGCAGTAAATTATGAAAATATGTATGGCAATTAAGCTACACAGAATATTCTGCGTTTCATTCTCATGAGAATTCATCAGGCATAAGAATGCAACGCGAAATATTCTATATAGCTTAATGACAATATATTCATTCAGTTTAACATTATAACATTACACCATTATAAATTCTTAATGCTACAATATTTTAACTTATGAATTTATTATATTTTTTACTAGAATATCTTGTCTTTTTCTTTTCCAGTTTTAACAACTAGTCCTTTTTACTTTTCCAAGCTTAATCTTAACCATAAAACTTTGTATGTTCGCATTTTTCTATATAATCCATGATTTTTTTAGACTTTGCTTTGAAATAATATTTGTGGGGGTGTGTGTTCAATATCATACGCATTGTCAACAATCTATAAAAAATTATTACGAACTTCTTAAATTGACTGAATAAAAAAAAAACTGTATCCTGACATTGCTCACTATGGAATACAAAAGAATGATGTAACAATTACAAAACCCTAAATTATCTTCCTGTACTAAAGTGGAGTACAGAAACAATATTTAATGTTTTGGAATAACTAAGATCAAATATATCTATAAAATAGATTTTAATAATGTTTGAGAAAAATTGCATTAATAATCCTTAAAAATAATGAAAGGTTGGTAAAATACAAGGGTGGTTTAAAAAATAAAGACTCCTAATTTTTAACGAAAAATGTTTAAGAGCTGCAATTCCGGGAGTGATATCATAAAAACGGGTGACCTTTTGTGCTCCATAATTTATTTTCTAAATAGGCACCACTATTCCCAACGCCGTTTTACCAGCAACGAACGATATCTACGCATGACCGTCTGGAGTTTGCTTGGTTATACGAGGATCGTACTAAAGTAAAATTTTTTCTATATTTTTATTTTTCACGAAAAAGTTGAAGAGTTTCGAAAGCCAAGTATCATGATTCAATTCTGTTATAAATAAAAAAAACACATTTGAAACGTGCTTTCAACATCAAAGAACTTACTCTCAAATGCATTTGTGATGTTACGATGTATAAGGTGTTAACTTTGATCAAACTCGTTTGTTCCTTCTTTCATCATTCTGATTTTTCCGGATATCGACTATCGATTATCTATATTTACTGAAGACATTCCGATACGTTATTTCGAAGTCCATAGAAAACTAACTCACACGCAAACACAGACACAAACAAAGTTTATTATATATATATATATATATATATATATATATATATATATATATATATATATATATACATGCATATATATATATATATATCCACGCATTAATGAACATGTTTCGGCAAGCCAGTAAGCAGAGGTTTCTTCAGACGTTATTGCAAATACAAAAGTAAAGTCCGTAACCTTACGTAACGTTACTGACTTTACTTTTGTACACCCATTGTATTTATCAATATCGCCTGAAGAGGTCCGTAATTACATCTAACTGGTTGATCATAAGATGCTCCTGAGCGTGTAGTGACATATAAATACTTATGTATTACAAATAAGCATATATCTTGTCCTATCCTATTTCCGTATTGAACACTCTTGTATTGACCTCGTTAAAACTTCATTGGTTGCATCGTCTCTAGAAAATATTAACCTGTAATAGTACATATATATATATTTATATATTGAGAGAGGGAATGGAGAGGGAAATATATATAAAGTAACAGATAAATTTAGATAGGCAGAGTTAAATATATGACGTAGCTGTTTAAGGCAGCTTCATAGAGATGTGTAAAAGATTGGCTGGAATAAATTTGTTTATTGAAAAATACTGTTGATTTGTTTTGATGTTGATCTGTAAATCAAACTATTTTCAAGCGAATTTCTGACGTCTCTTGACCTGAATCTAATGTGTTGATTATCAAATAATCAATTTTATTGATATCAGTTCGATAGTTCTCCTCGAAAATCAATCATACAAATTGTTCGTCCATTTGAAGTTCTATATTTTGTGTTCTCCAGTATAATGTGTTAAACAACGTTATAAGGGCTTAACAAATGTTATCGGCCCGGATCGAATAAAACTGAAGAGAGAGAACCAAAGTGTGTGTGTGTGTGTGTGTGTGTGTGTGTGTGTATGTATGTGTGTGTGTGTGTGTGTGTGTGTGTGTGTGTGTGTGTGTGTGTGTGTTTGTGTTTGTGTGTGTATGTGTATGTGCTGATTGTACATGATCTTATCTATTCTATTTCGTTCTTACATGAAACCCTATTGAAATGGACGTCGGTGATTTTTTTTTTTTTTTTTTTTTTTACAGAGAAGCTTGCTGCCATCAGTATAAGCTATTACCGACAACGGCGAGCCGCTCATAAATTGCCGCGAGAAATGGGCAAATCAATGAAGGGAAAAAACAAACCTGGAAAAAAGGATTAAAAAAAACAAATACAAAATGGCGGAAAAGAAAACGATCAAACTAAACAAACATGGCGACCAAAGGAAAGAATAAAAACAAAATGGCGACCCGATGAAAGAAAAAACAAAAGAAACATGGCGACCAGAGAAAATACAAATAAAACAAGTAGCAGACGTTTTGATAATCAAATTAAGATAATGTGTCTCCACTTCTGATTTTTGTTTGTTTTATAAATCTGTATTTAATGATTTTGTGGAGTTTTTGTCTTACGCTGTGTCTGTTTAATGTTTTTATGCGTTTTATTTCAACCCACTGTCTGAAGTTACTTTGTTTAATTGTGTATCATTTTTCCCCTTTAGATTTAACAAAATATTCAATCATTATTTACATTGCTTTTTTTTATATTTACCTTTTCACAGATGTGTTCTCAGGAGTTCTTAATATCTATTATTAGGGTAATATTTTCACATATTTAAATACAATTATTTTACTACGTCTGTATGCGATAGTGTTTCTAAGTTACTTACATGTGAGGAACCGATAATTTAAAATTTTAATTTATGAAGTAGTGAACTACCATCTAAAGGATACAATAAACCTTCATGTTTATATTTTATTTTTCTTTGCTGTAATTTTTAATTAGTTGATTAAAAGAAACATACGCTTATGCTCTCGGTCATATATACTATTTAGCGTATCATCACAGTAACCAAGCTCGTTGCAAAGAAGGTGGGTTCGCTCTACGATGCTGGAAAATTGCTCATACCTGAGAGTATCCTATATCTTTACAAAGTCATGATTCACCTATTCATGGAGTATCATTAATATACCTGGGATGATGCGCCTATTGCTAGCTCCTCCCTCTTAGACAGGGTAAAAAAAATCTGAAATCCAATAGGTATCACACTATTGACCAAACTCCAACCTCTGTCATGTTACTACAATGTCGCATCCTTGTGTCTGTTTCATAATTATTTTAATCGAATGTGCTCTGAAGTACTTATTGCACTTGTACTCTCAACAAACAAGACAAACAGCAAAATCCCACCTCATCATCGTAGAGATGCTTAGATACTAGAATGCAGTCTTACTTTAATAGTTTCTACACTCGACTTTGAAATTATTTCCCTGTTCCCTATCTCTCTGACTGTACTAACCTATTGAAGTTCAAATGCAATGTTAACAGTTCCCTGTAGATATGATCGCAAGTAGTAGTAGTAGTTTAGTTATGTACAAGTTTATGATGAACGAGAGTATGAAAAATAGTATGTATCTGGTACCACATTACCGTTGGTGGTCCTAACTTGCATGTATATCCCGGCCAGGGAGAAATGGGGATGTCAGCTGTTTTGCAGGATCACACCATAGTTCTCTTGTATACAGCGCTTATTATTCCCAATTGGTACCCATCTGTTATTGACGTGAGTCGACGTCGTAAAATTTCGGTGAACTAACTAGCCAGGTGTATCGACGTGATTATGCCATATAGTGTCTTATAACACGTCAATTTGAAATGAAATACCAATAATTAATACAGAACAACATGTGAATATACAACATGTGATAGGTTGATGTAATTAATCTGGTATAGAATATGCTTCTACATATTATACTAATAATTATGCTATTTGTAATTACACTGACATACCATTTCTCATTAGATCACCTAATTTAAGCTATGTCGATCATAGTCAGTGCCAGACAGGTGACCATTTTGAAATAGCAGGGATCTATGAATGAGGACGTCGAAACCTCCCATCAAGTGACTGCAAAAATCTAACGCCATTATCTCTCCTAGTCGAGATATACATATGCCTAAGAATCGATTTTGAATTTAATATTCCCTCACAATTCCTCCTTCAGAGGAATCCAGTTCAGCAGGCTTAGTGTGAGCATCACTTGTTTAGATACATTCAATTATGCTAGTTTTGATGACGGTGTTGGAACTACTTCGCATAGAAATGGATTTTCCTTTTAATATATTTTTTTGCGATGTATCGGTCGACCAATTACTTTTACTTTACTCTACATATGCTTGCAATAACCGTTTTCATCTCACTTGAGATGAACTTTTCTACAGAACTTCTAATCGAAATCTGTTTAGGAATTATCATAGCTAACCTTTAGAGTGTCCTTCCTACGTATTTCGCTCTACGGTGATAATATTAGGTTGGTGCAAAAATAAGTCGTTTTTTGACGTTCAACTTCATTCCAATCTGGCATCAATTGAAATGAATGGCTCTCATCTTGGGGAGGCTTCATGTTTTGACAAGCTTCCGGGCTTGAACTTTACTCCCGATCTGAAATGCAACACGTATATCAAGTCCATTGCAAAGGCCGCTGGAAAAATAGTGGGATGTTTCTATCTCTCCAGTAGATATCTCACTTCTGATGCAATTCACTACCTATATAAAAGCGATATACGACCCACGATGGAGTACTGTTGCCACATCTGGCCAAAGGCTGCTAAAAGCCGCTTATCCTGCTTTGATAAAGTCCAAAATAGACTTCGTAGCTTAGTAGGGGATGCCATTTTCTCTTCCTTGCAACCTCTTTCCAACAGAAGATACGTTGCGAGCCTGTCTCTGCTTTATCCTTATTTTTATGGCAAGTGCTTAGCTAAGCTTCAATATATGCCCCCCTTGATAAACCTTCACGAAAAACATTCGTCTAGCCAAAACCACTATCAATTATTTCACACACTCTTTATCTGTGCCTAAACCTTAATGTAGATTCCATAAACAAAGCTTCTTTCTTAGAAGTGCACGTCTGTAGAACTCTCTTCCGATTACCTGCTTCCCAGCTGACTACAATCTGATTGTCTTTAAGTCCAACGTAAACAAGTTCTTGATGAATCGCCCCCCCCCTAAGTAATCCAATTCACAAAATTCCCACTACTTATGTTTACCACGCTATATATTTTCCGTAATTCAATGTATTCTTATGACAACTTAAGCTTAAACCATGAACTTTAGATATTTTCTAGAATTTAAATCAAGTGATGGATTTTTATCAAATTTGTGATAAGGAAGTTATCTATTAGGTTTAGAAGCAATGTATTTCCATTTTAATCTTTGTAAGTAAACCAAAAACTCTTCTATTCTTAAAATTAATTCCGTCAGTCTAAAAAAGGTTATTTTTATAGCATATATATCTATCTAATATATAAAAGTATATATGTTTGTCTGTCTCCCGTTTTTAAAACTCTATCTCCTCCGAAACTAAAAGTCGCAGAGCGGCACAAGGAGCCTCAAATAATTGTATTTTTCCGGACAGTTCATTTGTAGATCTTTAGCCGTTTAACAGTTAACGGTTTCTTAGATACCAAAAATGGGTCAAAAGTGAAACAAATCATTATACATTTTGTACATTCATCTTAGTTTATTTTTAATTTTAATCAGTTCATATTCGTGTCACATTGGTGCAATGGAAACGTCACTAGATGTGAATGCTACATTTTTGCTTTCGGTTTCGATTCTAGCTGATGGCATCTAAATATGATATTTTTGTACTTTTGAAATCACGACTCTATAAGAAATCTGGACAAATTAAAATATTATACTTAAACGTATTTTACGACCGGGAAAAATCGGACGCCCCCCCCCGCTATATATATATATATATATATATATATATATATATATATATATATATTAGAATGGCAACATTTTAAAATGATGAAAAAGAAATTAGCCATATTCGAATGTTATAAAATAAATAAGTTTTTTAATCGACTTATTTATTTTAGAACATCTGGATATGGTAATTTCTTTCATCATACACACACACACACAACACACACACAAATATATATATATATATATATATATATATATATATATATATATATATATACATTTTACCGTTTTATCTGCTTATTGCACATGTTTCTGTTACAGAATCATATCAACGATCCAGTAACGTCATCAGACTTTACAGAAATAGCTATTATTATTATTATAAAAACGATATCAGAAAAAGCACAAAGGGGGGGAGAATTTCAATTTTAATTCGACAACAGTTTAGTACTAAGATTTAATAAACCTTAGAAGGTGGTAATGGGCGAGGAGAGTTTCAATATTTAACTAGAAACGGATAGGAATAGAAGGATGAAGAGAGAGGAATAATGGTGGAAAAGATGGACGTAAGATGGACAAAACTTTGTAAGGGGAGAGACAGAGGGGGATAAGAACAAAAATGAGAAGAAGAAAATGAAAAACAAACAGTTACAGATATGTCGCTAACTTATGGACTGTCGCGGTTAGTTATAAGATACATGTCATATGGAGTTTGACACGTTAAAGATCTATGCGGTTTGGGAGGGAGGCGTTGTTTGAAATAACTAAAATGCATTCGCTCAAAGCAAGCTTAGTCACATCCAACTTCAATGTATTTATCTATTTAAATTCATTGACTATAAAATGTCTCAAAGAAATTAAGTAAATTAAAAATAACCAGATATGGATTGAATTAATATAAAAGGATATGAAACTATAAAAATATACATGTGAAAGTATATAAATCGAATAGTGGTAGTAGTAGTTGTAGTAGTAATAATAATAATAATAATAATAATAATAATAATAATAATAATAATAATAATAGTAAAGATAAAACATGATAATGATAGCAAAGGATATGGAATAATATTCGCTAAGTAATTGTATAGATATAGTTGGTATAGGATAGAGAAATAGAGTAAAAAATAAAATAAAATAAAAGTAGGATATATAAATGAGTATAATTAAGTGGTTATAATTCGCTAAGTAGTTATAATTCGCTAAGTAGTTATAATTCGCTAAGTGGTTATAATTCGCTAAGTAGTTATAATTCGCTAAGTGGTTATAATTCGCTAAGTGATTATAATTCGCTAAGTAGTTATAATTCCCTAAGCGATTATAATTCACTAAGTGGTTATAATTCTCTAAGTGATTATAATTCACTAAGTGGTTATAATTCGCTAAGTGGTTATAATTCGCTAAGTGGTTATAATTCGCTAAGTAGTTATAATTCGCTAAGTGGTTATAATTCGTTATGTGGTTATAATTCGCTAAGTGGTTATAATTCGCTAAGTAGTTATAATTCGCTAAGGATTATAATTCGCTAAGTAGTTATAAATCGCTTAGTGATTATTATTCGCTAAGTGGTTATAATTCGCTAAGTAGTTATACTTCGCTAAGTAGTTATAATTGGCTAAGTGGTTATAATTCGCTAAGTAGTTATAATTCGCTAAGTAGTTATAATTGGCTAAGTGGTTATAATTCGCTAAGTAGTTATAATTCGCTAAGTGGTTATAATTCGCTAAGTGGTTATAATTCGCTAAGTTGTTAAAAGTGTAAGAAATATGAATATAAAAAGTTAAGTTATTTATTAGGTTAGTCTATATTCCTAGTAACATGGTTAGTAGAATAATTAGGAGTTTAAATGCGGTTGGACCGATAGAGGGGGACTGGAGGTTTCAAAGTTCAGAGTTATTAAGGTAAGGGTAAAGTGATAATGAGTCTGGAGTCCTCGTAGTTCCGTTAAGTTTAGACATAAAAAGAGTGGGTGTTTAAGAATGTGTTTTGGAGAATAATTACGCCGTTTATTACCATAGTTCCAAGTATTAGAAATTTAGTGCCAAATGTATCACATACACACATACACACACACGCACACACACACACACGTATGCACGTACATACACATACATGCACATAAATAAATATACATATACACAAACATGCACACATACATGCATAGACATATATACACACACCTAGATGGACACACACACATATATATATGACACATGCATACACATACCCATATATATGTACATACAAATACATATGTACACATACATATACACCCAGACACATCTATACCCACATACACACATATACATACATATATACAGAGATATATACAAATACATACAGACGCATACGCATAAATGTGGGGACTAAATAAATAGCCGGAAGTTAGTAAAAGATAAGTAAGAATGTAAGTGCATTTACTATAATAGTATTCTAAGCACACTTATGGAAATGCATACATACATATAGGTGCATGTACATATTCTTACATATACATACTTATATATGTAAAGAATTATAATAGTAATTAGTAAGTAAATGGGGGATAGTTGAATACCTGCACAGATAAATGTGTAAACTATAAAAGAAAAGTGAATGAATGAAGAAAGGGTGTGAGATAGATAGTGGAATAAAAAAAAAATTAAATATGGTATAAGGGTATGAGAGGGAGGAATATATATAAAAATATATAGAAATATACAGGATAAGTGAAATAGGTAGAGACAGAAATTAGGAAGAAATGGGGTACGCCAAATAAATAAGTGAATTAGTTACATAATTAATTAAAAATATTAAGTAGTATATTAGGTTATATTTCTAACAGGTAGAAAGGAAGTGTAGGTTCTAAACGATTATATGATTAATAGTTGGGTGGAATAATGATCCAAATTAGATAGATTTATAAGGTTTGTGAAACGGGTCTAGGGTAGTTTTATGGAGATTAAATACTTTAATATTACTCTAGGTTGAGGTATTTGATTTGAAACACATTATTAACCATTCCATGCCCACAGTTATATGGGGACATCTACATAGTAAGATATAAACATATGTATATAAGACATTGTATAGTTATACATCCATACACATACCTATATGTTCCCATATGTGTAGGTACATACTTATATAGTTACATGTAAAATAGTTAAAAAAAAAATGGAGAACATTGTGTGGGATATGTTGGAATCGGTTGGATAAATTTAACTAAAAGGAACAATAGACGCAAATTACTAGATAATTGTATAGTAGATAAAAGTTAAGTGTGGTGAAAATTGGTAATATCGGAGATGTAAGTTATTTTGTTGGATTAAGGGGGTTGTTAGGGCGAAAGGGTAAGATAAGATAGGATATAGGAAAAATGGGGTTAGAGGATTTAGGAGTGTAGATGTTACAATAATGAGTTGTATGTTATAGATGGTTGTATTAGATGTATGATTTGGCAGATAAATAACCCCGTTTTATGAGAAGTTTTTCAGAAAGGTGTAAAATTGCTAGTTGGGATATATATATATATATATATATATTCAGTCGAACAATACATTTTGATTGTAAAATTAAACTTACAGTTTTAATTTTTTTCTCTTATATATATATATATATATATATAAGAGAAATATATGTATATATATTTATATAAAATGGGTTGATAAATTCCAACGAAAGAAAGATGTACATTTAAATAAGGGAGTAGTCACCAACAATGTGTATTTTTTAACATTATTTTATTATTCCGTGTCTTGTTTTTTCATTGAGAATTATGTTTGGATCATTGTAATAATGTTTTTAAGTCATTGAAATCGTTTACGCGCGTTTCAGACGGTCTGTGATGCGTCCTCGTCAGAAATTATTTTCAAATGTGTAAAAATGGCGATTTTCGTAGTTAGTTTGAAGTTTTTCCACGGGGCGGAGGCTTGTAAGTGTTTATTATACATTGGTATGCTGAATTTTTATTGCTTTTTTATTTGGTTTGTCCAGGGAGCCGTTGACCTCGCTGTAGTCAGTCGCTATCTCTTTCTGCTAATGTTTTTTTCTTTTCTTTTAGGGTGGGGTAGGGTGTGTGTATGTGTGTGTGCGTGTGTGTGTGTGTGTGCGTGTGTGTTTATGTGTGTGTGTGCGTATTTGTGCGTGTGTGTGTTTGCTTTTATTGGTTTGGGAATGTGTATATTGTTTTATAGTATTTTGGGGTTATTTGCTTCCTTAGGAAGGCGGCTGTGGTCTGAGGTCGTTACTAATGTGTATGTGTGGGGAGAGGGGGACTGGCTCTTCTGAAGTAAGGGTAGGGGTGCTTTCATTCTATTTTGATATTTATTTTTTGGATTCTTGCATTTTAGTATTGTGATTTTTCGTTTTAGTCTTATATTATGTTTGTTTAGAAAGAGGGGTGTATTTAAAATAGGGGATTTTTTAATGTTTCTATTTATTTGTCTTCCCATGTGGGTATGGCCAAACCCAGGATCGGTTCCTAGTGTGGGGAAGATTTTGTTCCTCAGAGGGGGGGCATTGGAGGGGGTGTAGGTATGGGAGTGGGATGATAGAAGGGAAGATAGTCGTTTCAGTCATGAGGGGTTTCTCCTCCCCTGACTGAGGAGGGAGCGAGGTGTTGGAACAGATATTATACTATGGTTCTAGGTGTCTCCTAGTGTTGTTGGTTTCGAGGTTAAGTAGGGTTGGTATTGTTCAGTGTGTTGTATTAGAGATAGGGGTTTTATGTCTGTGTGTGGTTGTATGCGCGCACGTGTGTGTGTTTTGATGTGTCGGTTCTGATTTATGTGTGGGTGTGTATATGTGTATGTGTATGGGTGTGCATGCGAGTGTACCTTGCATTTCATGTTTTTGTGTGATGGTATTAGGTTCTGTTCAGTTCAGAAGTGAATCTGGTGATGAAGTTTTTTTTCCTGTGTAAGTAAATAAAAATAATTGTCTGTTTGGAAGATTGGCATTATTTTGAAGCTGTTTCCACTGCATGTGTGTACGTGTTTTGAAACATAGAGGTGTCTGTTATCTGCAATTTTGATGTTGCTCTTATGTAAGGCCACTCTATTGCTGAAATTTTTGGTGGCGCCTATGTAGGATTTGTTGCATGTTGTGCATCTTAGTGCATATACTACATTTCTGGAGGTGCAATCTAGATCCTTTTTTTATTTTGAATGTTTGTGCTGGGTTTTTGAATGTGTATGTGTTACCTTCTATTATTATGTCACATACTCCACATCGCGGTTTGTTGCATTTTGTAACTCCTTTTGTAGTATGTGGGACGAGTTTTGAGGAAGTTAGGATGTGTTTTAAGTTTTTGGGTTGGCGTTTGCTTTTTATTATTTTTGTTGTTTTAAGTATGTTGTTTAGTTTGTCGTTCTGATTGAGGAGGATAAGGTTTTTTGTTATCTGTGTGAATAGTTCTGGGTTGTTTGTGTTGTGTGTAGAGATGTATGCTAGAATTTGTTCTTTGTTGTGTTCTTTTGGGGTTCTTAGTTGGTCTATTGGAATTTTTTCAGCCAGTTCAATACCTTTCTGTATTAGTGGTAGTGGGTATCCTCTTTTCCGCAGTGTTATTTGTAGTTCATTCAGTCTAGTTGAACGGAGGTGTCTGTCTGTTACTATGGTGCAGACTCCACGTGCTAGGGAGTAGGGTATTGATTTTAGACAGTTTTTAGGATGGTGGCTTTGGAAGTGGCGGTATTGTTGAGTGTCTGTGGTTTTGTGGTAGATGTCTGTGATTATGTTGTTGTTTTTTATTGTTACTAGGATATCTAGGAAAGGTAGTTCTGTGGGGCTTTGTTCTAGTGTGAAGTTTATTTTTGGGTGTAGATTTTGTAGCAAAGTGTGGAGTTCTTTGATATCCCCCCATGAGGTTCTCCAGAGGATAAAGCAGTCGTCCAGGTATCTTTTCCAAGATTTTTTGAAGAGTGTTTTATATTGTGCCCGTACTTTTGCTCTATCCTTTCATAAAGGGTATCTTCTAGGAAGGCGAGTGTAAGGGTGGCATATGTCGGTGCCATTTTGGTACACATTGCTGTGCCTAGTATTTGGATGTAGTTGTCTTTATTGAATTGGAAGGAGTTGTTATTGAGGATTATGTCGATGCTATCAATCACGAATTGTTTATTGAATCTTCTGACGAGGACGCATCACAGACCGTCTGAAACGCGCGTAAACGATTTCAATGACTTAAAAACATTATTACAATGATCCAAACATAATTCTCAATGAAAAAACAAGACACGGAATAATAAAATAATGTTAAAAAATACACATTGTTGGTGACTACTCCCTTATTTGAATATATATATATATATATATATATATATATATATATATATATATATATATATATATAAGAGAAAAAATTAAAACTGTAAGTTGAACTTTACAATCAAAATGTATTGTTCGACTGAATACTCAAAAAAAAATTTACAAAGTCTTTATCCTGCGGAGTTTCTAATAATGCTAATCTCATTATTCTTCTCATCTGATGACATAAAGAAATCAGCAAATTATATTTGTAGCAATGCTAGAATTTGTTAGTTAAGGCATAAAGTGAAACCGCAATTTATTTTAGTTATAAATTGCCAACTAAAAAAATGAAAAAATTAAAAATATATTGGATATGTAAAAAACTAATATAAAAACAAACCGCGCATAATATTGAAACTCCTCTAGAGTTGATCGAAAAAGCAAAATAGTTCTGTAGATAGAATGTATTCCAAGATAACTTTCTAATCGGAATATATGAATCGTCACCCTGGATTTATCCATAGGCTTTGGGCCGATTCCTCAGAAGACGATGTTTTAACTTGACAGAATACATGGGGTGGGTTGTCATTACCTTCCCCAGAACAGTGTCATCTGACTCGCCTGTTTGCACCTACCCGTTGTCCTTAAATCATCCGCATATAGAAACGTTGATCTGCTAAAGATTCATCTTCCTCTATGGCCATAACGGCCTGCTGCCAACATCATCAGAGTTACCTTCTCCAACTTCCAACGTAGACTCCCACTACAATGTCTCCTTGTCCAACATCAGGGGTCTAGGTTCCAACCTTCCAGAGGTTCATACTTTATTACAGGAGACTAAACCTGACCTATTATTTTTAAGTGAGACTGACATTGGACCGACTAATTCTCTAGATCAGTTCGTAATTAAAGGATATTCTTTTTTAATCTCTAAACCTGACCCCCAAGATCGCCATTAGCATGGAGTGTGTGCCTACATTAAAGACGACTTTCCATGTGGCAGGGGCATCTCCAGAGAAGATACTAATTTACCCTATATGTGCTTCCGGGTTGCACTTGCTCACACTACTGCGTTCATATTTGCACTCTATCGCCTCCACAACAGTAGAGTTACTATCTTTAAAAGCATAGCTAAGAAAATTGACCACGTCCTATCTGTTTACCCCTCAGCAAACATCCACGTCTGTGGAAACTTCAATGTTCCCAATGTGGAATGGTTGACCCACTCAAACAAGACCGATGACGATGTGAGGTTCTATCGCGATTCATCCATTGTTTATGACCTCAGATTCTTCATGAACCCATTCGTGTCCTCGACAATAATAGCCAGGTCTCCTCGACCTTTTTCTCACAACTTTCCCTGAGCTATGTTCATCTTCCGTTCTGTCCCCACTGGGAGCTTCCGAACCCATCGTACAGTGGATCGATACTCCATGGCTTACTGGGGTAGCTTCCACACATTTATATCAGATCTATCTCTGCGTTCCATGTTTAAAAAGATGTTTCCTTTATAGTATCAGACCTGACGGAATATAAAATTGTAGGTATAGACAGTTTCATACCTTTGACAAAGTTCCAGCAAAAAACTAACAGTCAGCCGTGGTTCTTTCCAAAATGTGCTGCGGCTATTGCACACAGAAATCACTTTTTCCATTGCTTCCAACGTAATAGATGCAATGAGACTAAAGCCGCCTTCAGGTTCGCCAGCAACCTCTATAAAAAATAATAAAGAATGCGAGAGAGTTTTATGCTCAGTCTGTCAAGTCCAATGTGTCTGAGCAAGGGCTAGGTTCCCACCAGTTTTGGCAAATAGCAAACAGAATCCTGAACAGACGAGTGTGCTCTATCCCAACTATCATCAGTGGACCTGAGGTAATCTCGTCAGCATCAGACAAAGCCAACTCTTTGTCAAGATCTTTGCATCTAATTCTACCCTTTACGGCCAAGGCCGCCAACCCCCAGTATTTCCTCGTGTATCTGAAAACACGCTATGCGACACACAAATATCAGTACCTGATGTTGCCAAGCTAATCAAAAACTTTGATTCCAGTAAAGCAACTGGCTCTGACGGCATTCCAATATAGTGCTCAAAAAGCTTCAACCAGAACTAACGCCCATACTTACAAAGTTATTTAGGCGTTGTCTTAAGGAGAAATGCTTTCCAACACCTTGGAAAATCTCATCAGTATGCCCTGTATTTAAGAATTCAGGTGATCGCTAATCTCCCTCTCAGTACAGACCAATAAGTCTCCTTTGCATCATGAGTAAGCTGCTGGAATCTGTGTTAAATAGTCAACCATCTCAGCAAATACAACCTTCTTAGTGACGTGCAGTATGGTTTAAGTTCTGCTAGATCTACAGCAGATGTGCTTACAATTATATCTCATAGGATTAGCGAATCTCTCGACGGAGGTTTCCTCTCTAGGGCAATTGCTCTTGGCATATCAAAGGCGTTTGATAAGGTATGGCGTAAAGGTTTACTTCACAAGATCTCCAGCTATGGTATCGTTGAAAATGTCTTCTCAATTATTAAATAATTTCTCTCTGATAAGTTCATAAGAGTAGTAGCTGATGAGCAGAAATCAAAAGCTCTCAGTATTAATGATGGAGTCCATCAGAGGTCCCTCTTGGTCCAACTCTCTTCCTGGTCTATATTAATGATCTTCCAAATCATATCCTTACATCATTCATAGACATTTATGCTAACGACACTACAATCTATCGTAGCACATCAAAGACCGTAAACGGACTGCCTTCTATATTTAGTGTATCATCACGTTTTGGTAAACTAATCCTGGATTGGGAATGAAACTGCTAATTTCAGATAATACTCTCCTGGAACCGTAAAGACTCTACGTCGTTATCCACTTTGCCCCGGGCTTCGAAAAAAAAAAATAAATAAAAAACCAACCCCGAATAGTTTGAAAATAACTTTGCATACAAGTCAGAATAATGCAATAACTGCATTATATTGTTTCCTAATAGTTTATGCTGGTCCTAATAGTTTTTACTGATCATCAGTTGGGTAGTATGAAAATTGTGATTACTATTCCTTTATTAAGTAGGTTGATGTTTTTTCTTCGCAATAGTATACTATTTATAAACAGATGTATGACTTCTTAAAAATAAATGGTATAATTTCTTCAAGTCATAGTACCAAATTCATTTGCATAGGTAATATGACATCCGACATGAAACTTTATAATAATATGGCGTCCGGGTTTCAAATATCTAATTTCCCCGCCAGGTCTAGTCACAATGAGTGGTGAAACATCGAAATAGCGCGAATATTTGTTTATGTAAATATATAATAGCGATATCATCAAAGTCTTTAAATAGGATGAGAGACGAATCAAAGCAATAAACATTTCATACAAACAGTAGTATCATTTAGTTAGAACTTTAAAACTACGATATAACTAATTGTTAAAACTTGTAAATAATAACACAAGTAAAATATATTTTTTGTATTGTTATATGATATATCTCTATATTAATAAAATAACCGCAAGAATTCCTCTCTAGAAAAAAGTATTGTAGGCTTGCAGATGCCACATACAAATCCATTACAGCCAGGCTAATAGCCACTATCTCATATAGCTTTCGAACACGTTTGCAGACACATTCAATCGTGATAATAAAATACTACATTACATACTACGAGCAACACCATCACAATCGCAACAGCGTTACAGGAAGGGGTATTTATTTTTCCCTCTAAATATTTATACCTAACACCGCAACCAGTCGACACCGGAAGGAAGTGTACACATTCTCAGATACTATGCTAACACCGGCCATAACTGTCTCATACATACACAGATATACAAGTATCTTTCTCGTAGTAGAATAAAATAATAATAAAGTCTCCCTCGGGAAAGTCCGCTGCCTTAGGTCGCCGTCTAATTCTCTTGTTCCGAAATTAGATCATTACGAACACTACAATTACAATCTGGCGTCGCTAAGAACAAACGTGAGAAGGGGAAAGTGTTTTGCAACTATTGCATACTTTCACCTAACAAGTTAATAACACATGCTGTAATACTTAACTTTAACTAAAATATACTTTGTAACGATAACTGGTGGATTCTGAGAATATATTCTAACATAAAAATACACTTCACTACAGAAGGCAGTGGTGCTAAAACAATCAAATATAAAGATAACAATCGCTAAAATAAACAGAAAAGTAAATACTGGTAACCTAATGTTTCATAAATACTGACATACTTAATCAACGTTTTAGCATAATGTAATTCTGCTAAAAAAAATTAAATACTGAAACCCTTAAAATTTTACTACTAATTAATGTTTGAGAATTATTCGCATTTTAACACACATTGCTAACTATTTCCTTGCGCAGACGGAACTACTATAAAATGTAATCAAACACATATTGCTCTTTCCTAAACAAAGAATTGGTTTGTGAATGTAAATATATACAAAATACCGACACCTTTAATACCTCCCCAAAACGACCCTAAAAAAATTAATTTCCTTTAACGGGTAACAATATTTAATTTCCTATTTTTGATTATAAATTTGTTTTGCTTTTTTAATTTTTTTTATTACTGTTGATGATTTGCTTCAATTTTATATTTTTGACTCATTACCTAGGCTTAAAGCTGTGGCTTATCATATCGACAATTTCTTTTTAGAACTTAATAAACGCTTCCAAACAAGATAAAACACCATAATATTATGCAGGTGGGTTTCGAACTAAATTTTATTGCCTACGGAAACACTTATTTGTTATATATTTGTTTTTTTTTATCACTTTTACTTTCTGTGGAATATTTTATTTCTTTTTTCTGGGAGATTATCCAGACTTCAAAAGTGTTTCTTGTTCTTATACATGTATATTACTACGTTGAAATTAGTACGGTATAATTTAGACAACCCATTCCTTACATGCAAAAGGGAGGGTGGTTTGTAAATATTCTGTACTCGCATCTAACAGTTTAAAAATTTGACGTAAAACTGGGGTTTAATTTAATACTACTTGCGGAAGATTTGATTACCCCAACCAATCCAAATAAGAAAAGGAAGATTTGAACAACAAACATAAACAGCCAGGATTTCTCTCTCCTTTTTTGTCTTCATCTTGACGATGAATGCTCTTAAAATTGATTAGTAGAAGATGTGCTAGAGTTGTTTAAAAAAACTGAGTGCAGTATACCGAGAAGAAAAACGATGACCGACTTGAAAGATGCTGTCATCGATAGGAAACAGTTATCTACCACTGATTTCGATCACTTTAAAGGGTTAATATACAGTGAGAATCCCTAATTTCGAAAATTCTGTTTTTACTCATTATTTTTATAATGAACCCTTTTTCGTAATGTTTTGAAGCTATACTGATTTACGCATGACAAATAAGTATGTAATAATGTTTTTACCTAATATACTTTTTTTTTGGAATCAACCATTACCTGCAGGTTATCGCCCCAAATCAGCACTAATCGCCAGTACCCAACAATACCGACAATCGCAGACAGTGTCTTCCACTAGCTGCCACTGGAAAACAATGCCCGACAGTGGAATCCAGGTCATTTCATTTGGGCCACGCCCGCCAGTGTCCATTATTTTCCAGGAACTGCTTGTTCATACATAATTCGTAATGTTTCAAAAATAATAATGGAAACCTAATCTTTCAGAGTAAAATATATTTTTTTTAATAATGAGGGCATTTGTTTATATTGAAGTACCTACGTTTAAAAGATTTTTCTATATTTTATAATATCCTTTGTTGTACTGTGTAAAATTATTATATTTGTATAATATATACATTTGTTTATTTCTATTTTCATTCATATTTATATATATATATATATATATATATATATATATTTGTTTGTGTGCATATGTGTGTGTGCGTGTGTGTGTGTGTGTGTGTTTGTCTGTGTCTGTGTAGACACATAAGATATTTTTATGTGTAGTATTATTCAGCGAAAATTCTATTATAATATTCATACCAGTACGTTCAGAAGGTGTGGGAAGTCCGGCCCTATCGGCTAGAAAAGTCACGACATCTTCATTTCATCTTCATCAATATATATATATATATATATATATACATATATATATATATGTCTGTGTGTGTGTGTGTGTGTGCGTTTGTTGACATCAGCATCTGCTGTATCTCTCCGTCTGTCAAGTTTTCAATGTATCCGTCATTATCGCTCAATTCTATCTGTCCATATCTCTTGCTTGATATTGAAGCCAGCCGCATAAACCGGAAGATAAACGTCTAAACATCTAACCTAACTCAACTTTCTTCGCCCTTTTTTCTTTTAGTCTTAAATCCCTTGTGTGTTCGTCAAGTGCATTACCTTTCGTCTCGTTTTTAAGTCCTACCTTTTTTAATGCTCTTTTTATTGCTTCTTATTTTACAATTCGTTGATTTTTATACGTGTTTTTTTTTCTTATATTTTGCTCTCCCCCAACAAAAAGATAATCCTTTTAAAATTATTTAGGTTTCATTTTACGAACTTTTTCAGATTTTTTTTTTTTAACGTTAGCTTTTTATTTTACTTTTTTGTAATTTTCAGTACATTTATTCCATTTTTTTTTTTTTTTTGCTGTCGTTATTTATTAATTCGCTGGGGATGGTATGGAATTTGACTTCTTCGCAACAAGTTATTTTATATGATATTCATCAGTGTACTTCTTGGTACATTTATCTGAATGTTTTTTGTTTCTTTTAATCCACTTCTACGTATTTATTTAACATTATAGCCCAAAACAATACATTATTTCCACTTCCTCATGCATGCATGCATACATACATACATACATATGTATATATATATATATATATATATATATATATATATATATATATATATATTACTTCAGTTAATCACATAAATTAATATACGAAAGTATAATTTTATGCATAAACTTTAAGCATTTACTGCAACAGTGCTCAATACATATGTAGAGCTTGGTAGTAAGTTATAAAAATATATATGGCAATTAAACTGCACAGAATATACCGCGTTTTATTCACGCTAGAATTTGTCAGGCTTATGCCTATTTAATACGACATAATGTACCCTACAAAGAGAATCAAAACCAAAACATTAAAATGATATCTATATTTATTGCTTATATCCGTCCTGATGCGATTATTCTTCTAGTATTCAACTCAAACCGTTATAAAAAGATATAAGCCTGACGAATTCTAACGTGAATGAAAGGCGGAATATTCTGTGTAGCTTGAATGCCATATATCTTTTTATAACTTACTCTCTCTCTCTCTATATATATATATACATATATATATAAACATGTATATGTATATATATAAACATATATGTATATATATATATATATATATATATATATATATACACTGTGCAAATTAACATTTAATAAACTCTTCGTCCCAAAATCAAGGACGATCATTTACTTATTTTTTAAAGTACAAAAAATTAGAGGAAAATGTAAAAGAAATGAACAGATTAGCTAATTCGCATGAAAATTTTAATTTTTGAAAATTGTAATGTTCGAAAAATGTAGGAGGTTCTTTACCGTTATTCCCAAGATATGGCCAAATGATACAACTAATTTCAATACGATATAATTTAATCTACAAAGAAAATAAAGACCAAAGCATTAAAATTATATCTATATTTATTGCTCATATCCGTCCTTACGCGGTTATTCTTCTAGTTTTCCACTTTACCCGTTATAAAAAAAAAAAACACGATAATTTTATAAAATCAACGGTAGGTTTTCAACAATGAAACACATACTACAACGCATAGTGGACTAAATCACTGCGGGAAGCTTCCTCCCGGTGGACTCTGGTTGGTCCTTAATTAAAGCAGACAATCAATCGATTGTATTGAAAAAGGGGCGATTTCCCCGATTTCGATAAGAATAAAAGTATTCGAAGTGTGGAAAGGACTTTGTTCCAAATTCAATCTTAGCTGTGTCGAATTTCCCGACAACTATATATATATATATATATATATATATATATATATATATATATATATATATATATATATATATATATATATAAAGCTGAATCTGTGTGTGAGTGTGTCTGGTCACGAATAGGCTCCTATGTGGTTGACTATTTAAAAAACTGATTATATATAACGATAGAAAATGTATCGAGACACAGGAATGGTTATGTTTGATCTGTCAGCACGGTGGTTCATTAAAAATATGGGTCTGCGTTCGCACCTGGTCCACAAATTATGGAAATAAAAAATTTAAAAATAAAAAAAAAACGTTTGCAGGTGTTTTTGATATAGATGTACATAAGAATACTTTGATAAGTATGTTTTAACTTAAATAGGGATGATATAATAAAATTGTGGGGCCTGCGTTCGCGCCTGGCCTCCATAGAATGGAAACATGAACAAACTTTAATAAAGACTTTTCATATCTATCTGCGTAAGTATACTTTGATAATTATGTTTCAAGTTTTAAGAAATATGGTATAATAAAATTATGGGGTGTCCGTTCGCACCTGACGTCCATAGAATGGAAATATGTCCCAAAGTTTTACAAGGTTTTCTAATATAGATCCACAGAATATTGTGATAAGTGTTTCAGTGTTAACAGGTATGGTATAATAAATTATGGGGTTTATCTATTTTATTTTTACTTTCATCATATTTTGCTTTGGTTTTGATACCCCCGAATTCAACCCAAATTTACAACCCTTCCTTTTCATAATCTATCATACTGTCATAAATCCATTTTCTGCAGGCTGTTTTTGAACCCAGTCAACGACGGGTACTTTTGCTAGTAATTATATATATATATATATATATATATATATACATATATATATATATATTTATATACCTAATCACCTAGCATCGTTTAAACATGAAACTGAGAAAGAAAAGAACACCAAAAATAACGAAACCAACAATAATGTAAATAAAAATGTAAACAACGGTAGAAAGGATCATAACAATAGTGATAACCACAACTACTATAATGAAAATAGACAGAACCAATAGTAATAGCGAAAACAACCGGAAAAAAACAAAGAAAAACTCAACCACTTTAGCAGTATGGATTAAGGAATTAAAGGAAAATAAAACTAAATATTAATTAAGATGGTCAATAATTGATAAGGGGGAAAATATAAACCTAGCAAATCGAAAAGATGCAAGCTATGTATATTAGAAAATTATTAAACAAAAGACTAGATGTAATCCACGCGTGTTTGCACAGAAACAAATATTTAATTTCACGCACTAGAGTAGATTAGGTAAAAAAAATGCAAGGGGGGTAATCCTAGATAAAAAGGATACCACAAGAGTGACCTCCCCTGCATCGGGTAATATAATACGAATTCAAACACTAAGCAAAAAAACAATATTAAAATAAACATGCATAAATATAGGAATAAAATTATATATAATTATATGATAATTGGAAAAAAAACAAATAGGAAAAACAGGGAAAATTAAAACAAAAATAAATAATTAATAAATAAAAAATAAAAATACGAAAGTACGGGTTAAAACGGAAAACTATCTTTACATAACACTAAAAGATGGAGGAAGTGAGGAAGCATGGCTTTGGAAATCTTTTTACCCGAATACGATGTCCAGCATGTTAAAAATATACCATTTGTTGTAAAAATCTAATGGATAAACATCTGAAGAAGTTGGTGGGGACAGGATATTTTTACGGAAACATAAATCGTAAAATTGCCAGCTCATTAATGGAACAGCTGTAATGGAAAAAATCCAGGAAATAAACGACGGTTATAAAAAAGAAAACGCGAGTCTTTGAATTTTCAACAAAATTTTGCACTATATATATATATATATATATATATATATATATAGTGCAAAATTTTGTTGAAAATAAATAATAATAAAAGAAAAGATTAATTTATAAGAGAGCATATATATATATGTATACATATGTATATATATATATATATATATATATGTATATATATATATGCTCTCTTATAAATTTGATTTTTTGTGCATTGATATTTTTATTAAAAACACTTTTTTTCTATTTATTTAAAAAGAAAATACATATTAGTTATATATTGGTCGTGGAATTTCATTCCTCGGCAAAAAATCTACTTAATTTGCATATTCTTTTAAACGATGACCATCTTTAGTTAACTTTTACGCAGATATTCTACATGAGTTATACTTGCGTAATATTTGCATTAAAAGGTTATAGTAAACACAAACCTCTTTCTAAATATACTAACAGTTCAGCCCGGCTTTGCTCGGACTCTGTATACTGTTCATAACTTTATGTGCATATGTATATATATATATATTAAAAGTTTGACTCATGTGCAGGTAACATACATCTAAAATTTCAAGTGTTTAGACCCAAAATTGACGGAGGAGTCTGGTAGACTCTGTAGAGGTCATTTCTTACAACTTTGATCTTTTGGCAGCCAAATTTTCGCTCAGAAACTGATTAAAAATCTTGCTGCATGTAGGAATTAATTTCCAATGTTTAGGCCCAAAATTGACTGAATAGTTTGCTAGATAAGCAAAGGTAAAATCTTTTGAACTTTGACGCCGTCGCAGCCAAAATTTCTGAATAAAAGAAAAGATTAAAGAGCTTGCCCTATCTCTGAATATACTTTATGTAAAATCCAAATGTTTAGACCGCAGATTGAAACTTTTTTTTAACTTGGGCCCCATTTTGACCCCTTAACATTTATTCTTTTAAGCGCAACTCAAATTAAAAAGGTTGATCCATGTTCAAGTAACCTACATCTAAATTTTAGTTCTTTCAACTAAAATTGGCGGAGGAATTAGGTAGACTTTTCACATGCTTATTCGTTGAATTTTGACCTCTTGACAGTTACATTTATGGCCGAAAAGGGAATATTTTTTTTCTAAAACTGAATACTTCTTATGTCAAATCGCGAGTCTGTAGACTGAAAATTGACAGTGTAATTGGTAGGGAAACGTACACACAGAGAGACACACAGAGACAATTTCACATATATAGATATATAGATTTGTGTATGCGTATATACATTTGTTTAAAAACATTTGCCTACCAAACTCTGTCAGTTTTTGGTCTACAGACATAAAACTTAATATACAGGGTAATCGAACCCATGAAAAGTAGGTCTGTGAAAAATTCCACCGAAGTCCTGACGAGCTGATAAAATTTTGGAAAGGAAAATAAATATTTGGAAATTGCAATATATAGATAGAGAACCCCCCTTGTAGAAAAGTGCCCAATTGAAGATGAAGATATTAATGTTTTTAGCCAATTTTTCAATATTTGTCGTATGAAAGGTGAGACTTCTAAACGATACTGATTTTGTGAAACTCCGCCGTCTCTGTCGAGAATTTTACGCAGACATGCAAACATACATACATTTATATATTGGCAACTAAACATTTTCGACTCAAACCGATTAAAAAGCTTGACATATCTCTGAGTATGCTTTATGTAAAATTTCAAAAGTTTTGACCAGAAATTGTCTGAGTAATTTGGTAGAGACCGCCGAGGTCAAATTTTTTTAACTTTGACCCCTATTATGACTCCTTAACATTTATTGTTTTGGGCTCAAATCAATTTATTAAGTTAGATCCATGTCCAAGGAACCTATATCTAAAATTTAAAATGTTTATATCTAAAATTGTAGGAGTTTGGTAGAGTTCTCAAAGGTCAAATCGTTGAATTTTGACCCTTTAGCAGCAACATTTCTAGACGAAAATATATTACAAAAACTTTTCTACATCTCAGTAGCCTCTATGTCAAATTTCGAGTGTGTAGACTAACAATTGACAGAGTTATTGCATAGGGAAATTTACACAGACACACAGACATGTTCTCTTTTATAGATAGATAGATAGATAGATAGATAGATAGATTTATATAGAGAGATTGGACGCAATACGTAGTAATGATTGAAAAAGTTAAAAAAAAAAAAAAAGACCCGTGTGCCACCACCGAGTATCGAAACCAAAACGTTCAGTTCACGATTTATTTTTGCCTCTGTCGTCAATGACCGGGCTATGAAGAAACTTGTAACGCGATGCTAAAAATTAAAACATGAACCTATAGCTACTACATTATGCATTCTTCATGCCGGCGTTTGACCTTCACCTGGCAAATTTCTTCATTTTCTTTTTTAATTTTCACATTTTGCACCGATTTTTTCCGGGTAAAATCCAAATATAAATTTTCGCATGGATTCAAATACCTTGTATATGAAGTTTCCTGTCTGTAGACCAAAAACTCTCGGAGGAATTTGGTAGGCAAACTTGTTAAACAAAAATATATACGTATACATAAGTATATATGTAAACAGTTTTTTGTTTACTATAGACTTTTTACGCAAATATTAGGAAAGTATAAATTATGTAGAATATCTCCATGAATATAATTACACGTAATAGTTAACTAAAAAGATGATCATCCCATAAGAAACCGAATAAACTATTAGGGTATTTATTTAGATGAATGTTTAAAAGAATATGCAAATAGGCTAGATCTTTTGCTAGTGAATGCAATTCCACAACGGATATATAAGAAAGTTGGATTTTCTTTTTAAATACATACAAAAGAGGGTTTTAATATGAATATCAATGCACACACACACACACACAAAACGAAATTATAGGAGCACACACATACACACACACACACATATATATATATATATATATATATATCAACACGTTAAAATTTCGGCACATTTTTTACAGATCTATTTCGTCACGCACAAACAATCATTATTATCGAAACTTTACATGCCTATACTCATCAGAATGCAGGCATTTTTACTTAGGAAGAAAAAATATCATAATATATTTTGGAAATAAAAACACATTGACCTAGCAACCTAAATAAAGTCATTTAAGTTAAATGGTAATGTTAGTAGGAAATATAATTGAAAAAAAAAGATATTTCAATAAAAGCACACACACACACACACACACATATATATATATATATATGTTTTGGTGAAATATATATATATATATAATTATAAAGTATTTGAGCAACCAACAATTGTTTTTTCTTATATACTTAGTCTATTATTTGATAATTTAATTATTTAATTTTTTTTTCGATCTTTTGTGATTATTCATATAAGTTTGTATGCTCTTAACGCGTTTTGGTCAGTTATGTACGTTTGCATCATATGCGTTTTGGTAAAAGATAGTTTTCAGGAAACCAAAATTACGTTTCTTCCCACGAAGTAGAATGTGTCTTTTATATATATACAATGATCCTATTGCTACAGTTGCGTCGATGTCAATCCGATTAAGCTTCATATTTATTAAAATAAGGTAGAAACGAAACAAAGCTTTGTAATTTTAATACGAGGTATCCCGCACGCCATTTTCGTTTTTGCTTAACCTATTTTCTTTCCCTTTCTCTTTTTTCTTTCTTTTTGCTTTTTGTCTGTGTATCTTTTTTTTCTCTACACTTTTTTACCACTTTTATGTATATATATTTTTTTCGGTTTCATTTACAAGTCATCCACTCTAAAATACAAAACAATTAAGAATTTTCATTGAGAGAATATGGTTAACTTAGTTGTATCGTATGGCTTGAATTGAAGATGTGTTTCGTAAGGAATTACCACTAAAACATGTATGCACATATGTCAATAATGTCTGTGTCAATAAGGAGCTTTATACTACGATATACCTCGTATATGTGCGTGTGTCTATGTGTGTGTATATGTATGTTTATGTAGCTGTCTAATGATTTCCTTTATTTAAAACAAAGTGTATGCCATGGTAAATCGATGTTATTTGTCGTCGTATTGTGACAAAAGAATCTATTGAATTCCATTTGTATATCGGCCATCTTTACAAATCGAGCGCGACATCGTCATTTACTTTCTAAAATTTGATTTGCGTCTGTCCAAGAGAAACAGACAAAAGCAATGAAAAAAAGTCATTTTTATTCGACTGAGGTAATCTTTAAAAAGATACCAAGTAAATGTCGGACCTTTTACAAAATAAAGGACGCCTAGCGCCGTGTAGACCTCGTATTGGCACTGTTGCAATTTTAATAAATCGGTCGAAATACAAAAGATGACAAATGAAGATGTGTTTCTGATTTTTTTTAGATGAAAATTGATTATTCGTATTATTTGGATTATTGTGACTACAGTTTTCATATTGAGTTCTGTTTGCACAACCGTAAAGCCAATGTAACCTTCGACTTTCTTCAGGTGTATCTTTTCGAACTCGATATCTTCCTGTCGAACTGGGGAATCTGCACGGAATTTCGAACGGAACTCATTAGTTAATCCACGGGGTTACCATGTTCTCGTTTCGCCAGTAATGACTGGGTAGAAATCCTAAGTAATTCGCAAATGTATTTTGACTGTCGCCGCACTGACGATAGAGCGTTCAATCTCTAGAACTCACAAGTGATTTTTACACAGTAAATTATTCGATAGGGGCAATTCTGGATCGATTTTAGGAGCCTTAGTCGTATTTTGTTTTCAGATGTACAATAGTACTATTATCACGATAAACTATTATCTATGACTACGTACCATTAATATATCTATACCTATCTATCTCTATATATGTATATATCTATAAAAGTGAAAGTGTCTGTCTGTGTCTCTGTCTATCTACATTTCCCTACGCAATAGCTCTGTCAATTTTCAGTCTACAGATTCGAAATTTGATATACAGGGTATTGAGATGTGGGAAATCTTTGTAATCCGTTTTCGGCCAAAAATTTGGCTGGTAAGAGGTTCAATGTTCAACGATTTAACCTTTGAGAACTCTACCAAATGTTGTATTTTTATATCTAATAAGGGACCATCGTGTGTGATCGTCTAATGTTCTGCTGTCTATTTATTTTATTATCATATTTAATTGTTCATATGCAATTGTGTGTGTTTGTATGGTACATATATTTTGGACATACCTTCATGCGTCGTTGATATTCCACCTGGAATTCATCTCGTGTCTTGGAGGGGAAACTGAAACCTGTTTTAGACGAAGATTCATTCACTCGAAGATGTCGATCGCAGAAGGATGGAAAGTGAATCTCTGGCTTGCGTGGTTTACTTCTAGGTCTTATTTTCACACACGTCATCTCGTCTCTCCCCTCCCCCGCAATGAAGGTAAGGGGACGACCGTTAAGCCGTCTACTCTTGTCTACGTCCCAAATCCAATTCACTATTCCAGCTAACCTGATCACAAGACTCATACGTAAATCCTATCAGCTGACGCTCACTTCCTGTAAACGTGTCTACAATATAATTTACACACCTCCCTCTCTTTCTCGATCCATTTGGTAACATTCATTCACCCTTTATTTATCAAAATGTATGGCGAATACATACATTTTCTACTACCAACTTTTACTAAGGTGAATCCTAAGCTCACCCCACTGGCAAAGGAACTTCCATACCATTATCCAATAAATCATAACATATAATAAATAAAATAACATCCACAAATAATACCATTTGGCGCGAATTCTTGCGCCCTCGAAGGTCAACCTCCCTGTGAACCCATGGCCTCCATCTCACATCTTAGGATCATGCAGATATCATGATAATCTCTCGCCATATCTATAACGCGTTTTCATAAGCACATGACTCCTACAAGATAAAAGATTATTACGAGAGCATTTTCCTATGTCTCCCGCCGAATTATGGATCCGGAGAAAAATCCCACGAAAAAAAAAAAAACAATCCACGCCCATTTCGAAAATTAGAATAAATACAGATTGAACATTTGACTCTCCCAAAACTTAAGAACTAGTTGACCCCTTATTCATAACGTGTCTACAATATAATTTACACTCCTCCCTATCTTTCTTGATCCCTTTGGTAACACAAACTCCTCCGCCAATTTTGAGTATAAACACTTAAAATTTTAGATATAGGTTCCTTGGACATGGATCTAACTTAATAACTTGATGGGGTCATAATTGGGGTCAAAGTAAAAAAAAAATTGACCTCTGCGGTCTCTATCAAATTACTCAGACAATTTCTGGTCTAAACATTTGGAATTTTACATAAAGAGTGTTCATAGATAAGGCAAGCTTTTTAATCGGTTTGGATCGAAAATTTGAGCTACAAATACATAAATCTATGTATATATGTTTGCATGTCTGCGTAAAACTTTCGACAGAGGCGACGAATTTTCACAAGATCAGTATCGTTGTAAGCTCGACCCTACAGACGACAAATACTGAAAATTGGCTAAAAATATTAATTTCTTCACCCTCAACTGGGCACTTTTCTACAGTGAGGGGTCGCTTTTTTCGTCGATATTTTCGAAAGTAATCCCCTCTTTCCGCTTTTTTAGCCCGCAACAGAAAAGACGTCACGTTTTTCCCCGTTCTTTTTCTACTTCGCAGTACGGGTTCGAGCCTACCTTCCTACTAGCACATTTTATTTGCTCAAAACCTCCAAACACGCGGGTAACGCCGGGCACCCATACTGATATATCTATAAAAGTGAAAGTGTATGTGTGTGTGTGTGTGTCAGTCTGTGTACATTTCCCTACACAATAACTCTGTCAATTTTCAGTCTACAGATTCGAAATTTGATATACAGGGTATTGAGATTTGGGAAAATCTGTGTGAATGGTTTTCGGCCAGAAATTTGGCTGTTTAAGAGTCAAAGTTAAACGATTTGACCTTTGAGAACTCTATGAAACTCCTCCGCCAATTTTGGGTATAAACTGTTAAAATTTTAGATATAGGTTCCTTGGGCATGAATCTAAATAATAACTTGATTTGAGCCCAAAACAATAAATGTTAAGGGGTCATAATTGTGGTCAAAGTTAAAAAGAAATTTGACCTCTGCGGTCTCTATCAAATTACTGAGACGGTTTCTGGTCTAAACATTTGAAATTTTACATAAAGGGTAATCAGAGATAGGGCAAGCTTTTTAATCGGTTTGGGTCAAAAATTTGATCTACCAATATATAAATGTATGTATGTATGTTCGCATGTCTGCCTAAAACTTCGATAGAGGCGACGGATTTTCACAAGATCAGTATCGTTTTAAAGATCGACCCTTCAGACGAAAAATATCGAAAAATTGACTAAAAACATTAATTTCTTCATCCTCAACTGTGCACTTTCTACAGGGAGGGGTCGTTTTTTTACCGATATTTTCGAAAGTCATCCTCTCTTTTCGATTGTCTAGCCTTAATTTAAACATACGTCACTTCTGGTTTGGCGGTGGTCGTAAGAGAAAAGACGTCAGGGTGTTCCCGTTTTTTTCCTCCCTCACGGTACTGGTTCGAACCTGCCTTCATACTACGATTTGTTCTTTTCTTTTTTTTCTCAGCACACACCTCCAAACACCTGGGCAACGCCGAGCACCCATGCTATTATATATATATATGTGTGTGTGTGTGTGTGTGTGTGTGTGTGTGTGTGTGTGTGTGTGTAAGTAAAATTTCTCTGTGATTCTGTGTACATGTGTACATTTCCCTACCAAATTATTCTGTCAATTTTCAGTCTATATACTTGGGGTTTGACATAAGAGGTATTGAACTTTGGGAAAATCGTTTAAGTAGGTTTTCAGACATAAAATTTTAACGATTTGACCTTTGAAAACTCTATCAACCTCCTCCGCGAATTTTGAGTCTAAACTCTTGAAATTTTAGATGTAAGTTCCTTGGACATGAATCCAACTTTTTAATTTGATTTGAGCTCAAAAAATTAATGCTAAAGGGTCAAAATTAGGGTAAAAGATTTGTAAAAATTGACGTCTAAGCTAATTTTTCGTCTAAACATTTGACATTTTACATATATATTAAGACACAGAGCAATCTTATTCGGTCTTTGGCCGAAAATCTGGCTACTAAGAGATCAAAATTCAAAAGATTTGACCTCTGCGCTCTCTAGCAAATTATTCAGTCAACTTTGGGTCTAAATATTTTAAATTTTACATAAAGGATATTCAGACATGCAGCAAGGTTTTTAATCAGTTTGAGGTCTAAAATTTGGCTGTCGAGCGGCCAAAGTTTAAAGAGTCGACTTTTTCAGTCTCTACGAAGCTCCTCCGCAATTTTTGGGTCTAAACACTTAAAATTTTAGATGTAGGTTACCTGAACATGAGTCAAACATTTATATATATATATATATATATATATATATATATATATATATATATATATATATATAGTTATGAATAAAGTTATGAACAGTATATAGGGTCCGAGCAATCTTCGAAGTCGGCTGAAAAAGTCAAAACCAAAGTTTACCTGGATGTGTTAAAGTGTGATGACGCCCCGGTGCACTTAAGTGGCCACTGGCAGACCCTAGGTGTGGCAGCAATATATTATGCCGGCCCACATGTCCAAAAAGACCCAGGCTTGGCTTCAGAAGAAATGCTACGAGTCTGTACCCTACCCTCACTGGCCCCTCCTCCCTCAACCTGAACCAGTCAGGAGCATCACTAAAATGATCTCCCCCAGCATTAAAGCCAGCCTAATCGCCGCCATCCGCCGAGTATTCACCCAGCTCCTGCCGGTGCTTGTGGAAAAGGCATGCTCCCAATTCCGGACCCGTAGGCAGCTACATTTAATAGGTGTCAGCTCTTCAAAATGGCCAAGTTACATGCATTGATTTCTTCAATAAATGTTTTCAAATGCAGATGTAGTGTTGTTTTCCTTAGAGACACTTTACTGTTTATTACTACTTCTTATTAATGCATATATAATCTATGATTTATTAATAATGGTTACCATATTGTGTTACATTCTGTACAAAATCTGCTTAGTAGGGGAAGAAGCTCGGAGGTTACTTCGACCAAACCTTTGTGAAAATAACACTCAGGGGGAGAACAGTAATACGAATAATCCAAATAATACGAACATATGAAGTGTTTGAATGCAAAATACGATAACTTCAATTTGATTAAATTTAAACTTTAGCCAATAAAAGACCGACTATGTAAAATTAGCCTTCAACTAAAAAACGAAATATTGCTAATATCACGATATTTAAAATGTGATATAGAGGCGTGGCCAATTATTGAAATGAAGCCATTTTTAAAGTGAGTGTTTCGTAATTTTGAAAATGGCCTTTATCGCATTTTGCACTGGAACTATTAAAATATTGAACGAGTTTATGTTTCTCTCATATCTATGGCGCTGGGTATAATATGAAGTTGAATAATTTGGAAATAAAATTGTATAAAAATCTAATAAAAACCTAAAAAAAAAACGATGAAAATGTATAAAAAGCAGATAAAACAAAACAAACAACATTAAATACGTTTCAAAACTTATAAAAACGTATAAAATAAGACACATAAATCATGTAACATGTATATATAACATTGTTTTTAAACTTGTTTTTCTTGTTTTATTTATGTATTTGTCTGTATTCTCCTGTCTTATTCGACACCCCCCATGCTACAAAGTAAACGATAAAAAAAATGCCGGAAACTAACGATAAACAAAACAAAATGCCGGAAATTTTTCTCTATTAGAGTAGATAAATTAGGACGTTATTAAGTAGTATACTTAATATATACTATTGCTGCAAGCTTGCCTATATTGAAAATGCTTGCTTCCTGGCTAGCCAATCAAACCATCTAATATAGTTAGCCTTATTTTCAATTACAGTCGAAATATAATACAGTGCCATTAGCAAAGAAAAAGTTACCTATGAAAATGAACCTCTTAAAGTGAAACCTGAATAATTATCTAAACTCGAATGTAAATTAATATTAAGCCGACTTTACAAATAGATAAAAAGTTAATTACTGGATTTTAATTAATTATAAAGTGAAACTCCGATGATTCAAACTCGATAGATGACGACAAACTTCCACCCATTAATATGGGAGGGGAGATTATCATCAAAAGTGTCCTGAATTGTTAACTTAGCACCGGACTTACTACTTAGATACAAATAAGTCACTTGTACCCATTCCCCTCCTCCCCTCCTTTTTTAATGGAGAGTAGATAATACAGTGGATGTGTTATCGGCAGCTCCAGTAACTCTCGCTTTTCCTTTTTTGTCCCTCAGTCCTCATTCAATGAGTGATTTTTCTGACAAAAGGTGAAGAAAAAACTGCTTTTGGTGACCAGTAGTCTGAGATGTCGGAAATTTTTCTGTCTCTGTCTGTCCTTGTGGCCATGTCACTAGTAAGGGTGCTGGAGGTAAACGTTTTATCTGGGGTGACGTTATCCGCCTGATAGTCAGGGACCCGAACCTTGGATTAACCACTAAGGAGGCTGTCCTATCAGCAGGCGCAAAGTACTGGGACTGCTGTATTGCCATTTGGTGAGTGGATCTGGACCGTGAAGTAGTCTCTGGTGGGGCCTCTCGATGCCATACTAGTGGGTAATTGTTACGGCTTTACCTTTTCGTGTGCTACAAAAAAAAATTCCTGTCTTTTTCTCTCTTACTTTCCCTCTCTGTACTGCTCTAACCACGTATGCCGACCTATTCCACAAATCCCCAAACCTCAACATGAAATATCTCCAGAATAAAAACTCGATTAAACCTAAAACCCCATCTTCCAACGTAGACCCCTACTACCAGGTCTTCTTCTCCAACATCAGGAGTCTACGTTCCAACCTTCCAGAGGTTGAAACCCAATTACAGGAGACGAAACCAGACATATTATTTCTAAGTGAAACTGGAATAGGGCCGACCACTTCCCTAGATGAGTTCATAATTAACGGATACTCTAACTTAACAGCTAAATCTGACCCCCAAGATCGCCATGGGCATGGAATATGTGCCTACATTAAGGATGGCTTCCCGTGTGGCAGGGATATCTCTAGAGAAGATCCTAATTTACCCTATATGTGCTTCAGGGTTGCACTTGCTAACACCACTGCATTTATATTTGCCCTCTATCGGCCCCCACAACAGCGGAGTTACTATCTTTAAGAGCATATCTGAGAAAATAGACAACATACTCTCTGCACATCCCTCGGCTAACATCCACATCGGTGGTGACTTCAACATCCATAACGTGGAATGGCTGACCCATTCGAACAAGACAGACGATGAGGGGAGGTTTTGTCATGATTTTGCCATTGCTTTTGACCTCACTCAGATTGTTCACGAACCCACCCGTGTGCCCGACACACCCGGTCAATATACAAGCCTCCAAGACCTTTTTCTCTCAACTTGCCCTGAGCTATGTTCATGTTCCGTTCATTCTCCTCTAGGATCCTCCGACCACTCCGTCGTATCAGTTAAGATAAAAACGAAATGTAAGAAGTCCCCAGACGTACCCCTCCACCGTACTGTATACCGATACTCTATTGCTGACATTCCGTACATTCATATCTGATTTTCCTCTGCACTCCATGTTTAAAAAGGAAGTGTCCTCTATAGTATCAGATCTGACCAAATGGTTTATTGTAGGCATAGACCAATTCATACCATCTAAAAAATTCCAACAAAAACCTAACAGCCAGCCATGGTTCTCCCCAGAATGTGCTGCTGCTATCGCGCACAGAAATCACTTTTTCCATAGCTACCAACGTAATAGATGCACTGAGACTAAAGCTGCTTTCAGGACTGCCAGCAACCACTGTAAAAGAGCATTAAAAAATGCAAGAGAGCTATATGCCCAGTCTGTTAAATCCAAGGTAGCTGATCAGCGGTTTGGTTCCCACCAGTTATGACAAATAACAAATAGGATCCTGAACAGAAGTGTGCTTTCTCTTCCAACCATTATCAATGGACCAGAGGTCATCTCGTCAGCGTCAGACAAGGCCAAACTATTTGCAAAGAACTTTGCAGCTAATTCTACCCTATGCGACGAAGGCCATCAACTCCCCATATTTCCTCCTATAACACAGAACACGCAAGGTAACATACAAATATCCGTGCATGAGGTCGCCAAGCTAATCAAGAACTTAGATTCCAGTAAAGCAACTGGCCCTGATGGCATCCCAATTATAGTGTTAAAAAAGCTTCAACCAGAACTTGCTCCCATACTTACGAAACTATTTAAGCGCTGCCTTTCCGACTCCCTGGAATACTCATCAGTTTGCCCTGTATTTAAGAATTCAGGTGATAAGTCATCTCCCTCTAAGTATAGACCAATAAATCTCCTGTGTGTTATGAGTAAGTTGCTGGAATCCATATTAAATAGAGAAATAGTCAACCACCTTAGCAGGAATAACCTTCTTAGTGACACACAATATGGTTTCCGTTCTGCAAGATCTACCGCAGATATGCTGACGGTTATATCCCACAGGATTAGTGAATCTCTTGACAAAGGCTTCCTTTCTAGGGCAATTGCTCTTTACATATCAAAAGCCTTCGACAAAGTATGGCATAAGGGTCTACTTCACAAGATTTCCAGCTACGGTATAACGGGAAATATTTTCTCAATCATTAAATCATTTATCTCCGATAGGCTCATAAGAGTAGTGGTAGATGGACAAAAATCAGAGGCCTGCAATATAAATGCTGGAGTCCCTCAGTGGTCAATCCTGGGCCCAACTCTCTTCCTGATCTACATCAATGACCTCCCTAAACACATACTTAAATCATTCGTTGACATCTTTGCTGATGACACGACCATCTACGGCAACATCAAAGGCTGTAAATGACAAAGTTCTCTCTGATTCTCTCTCCTCTGATTTCGAGCGCGTGGTTCAGTGGGGGGAGATGTGGCTGGTTACCTTTAATGCATCCAAAACCAAACTCCTATTCTTACATCATCAACGCTCTGATCCCCATCTGGCATCAATTGGGATGGATGGCTCTCGTCTGGGTGAGGCCCCGTGTTTTGACAAGCTTCTGGGTTTGACCTTTACTCCTAATCTGAAATGGAATACGTACATCAAGTCTGTTGCCAAGGTCGCTGGAAAGATGGTGGGATCCTTCTACCGCCTAGAAGATATCTCACTACTAATGCAATTCTCTATCTATATAAAAGCCAAGTACGTCCAGGGATGGAATACTGCTGCCATATCTGGGCAGAAGCTGCTAAAAAAAGCCTATCCTGCCTTGACAGAGTACAAAATAGACTTCGTGGCTTAGTGGGGGGTGCCCTTTTCTCTACCCTGCAACCTCTCTCCCACAGAAGAGACGTTGCGAGCCTATCCTTGTTTTATCGTTATTTCCATGGCAGGTGCTCGTCTGAACTCCAATCTCTGGTCCCTCCTCGCCAATCTTTCACGAAAAACCCGTCTAGCTGAATCCACTGTGAAAAATTTCCCCCACTCTATATCTGTGCCTAAATCAAAACGCGGATTCCATGAACAAAGCTTCTTCCTTAGAGCTGCACGCCTGTGGAACTCTGTTCCGTCTACCTGCTTCCCACCGGACTACAACTTGGATGTCTTCAAGTCCAACGTTAACAAATTCCTAATGAACTGCCCCCTTAAGTAAAATTTCATCAAATCTACACACTAACGTAATGTAATTACAATAACCCTTATCCCTGAGTGGCTTCCAGGCCTTGATAAGTGGTGATCACTGTGTAAAAAAAATCGCATAGATATGTATTAAAATCGTATAATGCTCGTAAAATATCACAGGGAAGATGATGGAAATGAAATTTTATCGGAACTAAAAAAAAGTCAAGTAGTTAAACACTAAAATGGGAGAAAACTGAAAAACTGAAAATGTTATCACCTGAAAATTGTTAAGAAATCTCCGAATTTTACAGAGAACAAAACACTGTAATCATTTGAAATTAAATAAAATTAACAAACAAAAATGGATTATTTCTTTCTCTCGGCATGAGTTGCTTTCAGATTCAATGGTTACACATGATAAAAGAGTTAAACTATAGACGAATAGTTCAAATATAGACGAATAGTCAAAACATATCTTTTTGCACACGAAATTACCGGAAATTTCAGGTTTGTCAGATAATATTACATACTTTAAATACAAAAATTAAAGCAAAAATAATGAAAAATAAATTATTTCTTACTTTTCGCAGGATTCGACTTGGTTTTCGATGACTACGCTTGACAAAACACAAGAAAAAAGGGGGGGAGATGCAAGAACTCACGTAAATCACCGGAAATTTTCAAAGTTTATTGTGATTATAAACAGCTAGAATAAATTCAAATTAATGAAAATAAATAAAATTTTACTTACCTTAAACATGATTCGAGATCAGATTCAATAATGAAATGAGATAACGGGTTATTGCTGCAATACAAGAGTTCAAATTAAATCTCTCTTCTCAATAATTCAATTACTTTATTTTGATAGAAGAGTTCAGTCCACGAAGGTCAACAGTAAATCATTGTGCGACACCGTAACAATTGACATAAATCATTCAATAAATATTGAAAAACTTCACCACTCGTCTTTCCCCAAATCACATTAAATGTATAATAAAAAACCACACGCTACCACTCACGTATGACTGATCAACAATATAAAAATAATATTTGAATAATACAGTTTGTGAATGAATCTCCACTTCATATGTTGCTATCCGTTCGACAAGTGAGAAGTATGGTTTTAATATTTCCTGAAAGTGAGGATATTTCGTATCGGATTAGAAATATAGGAATGATGGAATGAATACGAATACATCCGGGTTCCTCTTCACAAGTATATGAATGGCTGGTGTAAGACATAGCGACGGATAAAGCAGCCTCTGAGAGACGTCGAAAAATACGCTGAAAGCCTAACGCTTAAGCATATTGTCAGCTACGACGAGGAATAGTAGTTAATCAATTTGTATTACTCGATGTCTGTATTCTTGACTACTCAGCTATTCAAACAAATATATACATCCCTGGGAATATATTGAGAACTATATGTGCATTTAGCACCGCAAGCATTTCTGCATCTGAAAAACATACAATTTAGCATGATATCAAATCTAACCACCCGAACATTACTCAGATGGAAACAATACTTAAAAAACCGATGTTTAATAGGAGGTTTGGTGTACCAGAAATAGTAGGATTTATTTAAACCTACTTCACACATAAACACATGATCAGATGTAATGAAAATTCGGTTGATTGCTACAGAAACATAGAATTAAAACCAGCTACACTCATCCTAAATGCGCTGAGCCTGCTTTCTGTTAATGAGAAAATCTCATGGGAATATTAAATTCACAAGTGAACTTCATTTGCATATATATCCCGGTCAGGAGAGGTGACACAGACAAAAGTTTTTGCAGTTTCACTAGGGAGATATAGCCACCCTTCTTCATACAGTTTGTGGTATTCCGAAATGAGAACTGATGAGTCAACATTATTATGCCGATAGGCAAACCTGGCTGGCTAAAATGTATATCATGATTTAATAGGGAGACACTCCTGTCGTTGACTAAACACCAAAATAAATAATAAAATGGGCGAACGTCACGTCCCCTTTGGCCATGGATACGCCACAGAGAATAAAAATCCTAAAGATAATATTTGCAGATGGATGTGTGGGGGTTACAAAATGTTATATAAACTAGCCCATATTAAGATCGAATAGAATCAACTGACTAGTAGGTACGGGAGATGAACATTGTTCAATTCCAGTGTTTCTTGCACCCCTTTCCAACTCCAAAATAATTTAATAATAATCTTAGAATGCTCAATCTACGAAACATAATAAAATGTAGTGTCGGTCCTGCTCTAAGTCAGAATCATTTGCGGCTCGGCTATTTTTTCTCCATACCAACTATTAACTAAAACTTTCACGTTTCTTGTGATTTCTCTAATAATATGGTGAAGAAATACATATTTTTGTATTTTATTGTCGGTATATTTATTCTGATTTATTTTAATTTAATGTTTTTACAGTTTGAAATTGACGGGGAATAGAATAAGGAGTTGCGTTAATTGTTAGGGCAACACGCATGATGGTGACGTAACAGGAAGAGTTTAAAGGCATCTCCATTTCATCAGCCAGGCATCACCAAATAACTGTGTAAACCTTTCTCGTCTTGATATTATTCTTAATCGATTTTGCATCTCTGTTTACTAGAACCATTCTCTCACAGAAATGACGTTGACAGTCTTTCTCTATTTGTGTACTCATACTTTTGCGAACTGTTATCTTAATCTTTATAATTGTTGTTACTTTATGGTGCGGGGCACAGTGGATAGAGGTGTGGAGTAGCTATGATTCCAGTGAGCATTGTTTGAAGATAGCGGTTTCAATCCTATCTCTAAAACTAGAGGATTAGTTATCCAAAGCGCACTTAGACAACTATGGAATACGGGAATTAGAATAAGTTACAAAACTCAGCATTCCTATCTCTTCCCGATTAATCACATGAGGAAGGGCAGAGGATGAGTTGGCAGAAACGTAGTGAAGAAACGTAATGAACTATAAAGATGAGGATGACAGTTCGCAAAAAAAAAAATGATTATACAAATTATCAAACCTCATCCCAACGGATTCTAAAAGAAAAAAAAATATAATGCATTTTTCTATGTTGCTTTTCTTACTTCAATGTTATCAACTGAGCCTCAATCCCTGTAAGACATTTACCGCAAGAACTCTTCTTCTTATCAAAAATGTAAATAACTTCTTTTTCTTCCATCCGAGTTCTTAAATTCAAACGGAATTCCCAGACTTCTATGTTTTCATTCCGATTCATGTTGTTTTTGAATGGTAAGCAAAGGCAATAGCCGATTTCAGTAGTTTCTTATAATCGTTTCATGAGAAGTTTTTTTTCTTTGGAATGTAACTATATATTTTTCCGCAATCTACAAAGTTTTAAGAAGTCAGCAATGTGCGTGTGATATTCTCCGGTATTTCAAAAAAAGTGTTGTGTTTTTATCAAATATACTCATCACAGGCGCGATCAAGGATGTCGTCTGTGAAGATCGAGAAAAAAAGTTTCAAGTATTGACTCTTGCAGATTCGAAAAACACAAACGGAATGTTTATAGCTTATGTTACTTCGTGTAAAAATATGTCGATCACACTCTTCTATTTGATTTCCTAACCCCGCCTCTAATTAAAGTCAGCACTGTTTAATCACAAAATACACTATGACATTTTTTATTCGCTAGCTACTCATGTGTTTGTTTTCGGCATTCATATTTTTTTTGTATAACTGAACTAAACCATACATCCCCACTTGGTCCCATTTGAAATGAATAACTCCCATCTTAGGGAAACTCCACGCTTTAATAAGCTTCTCGCACTGACGTTCACACAATATCTGAAATCGAAGTCTATGATCAAATCCGTTACCGAAGTTACTGGAAAAATGTTTGTATCATTCTACCTCTCAAAAGTTTTATCTCAATACCTGAATTTCATGTAAAAGTTACTTTCCTAGAAATGTTCTTCTGTGGAACCCCATACGGCAAGGCTGCTTCCCAGCTGAATACAACATGGTTGTTTTTAAAGTCTTATGTAAACAATTTTTTGCTGAGCCGGTCTATTAAATAATCAAATTTTCCCTAATCACCACAACCATAATCAATCATCACAGTGTTGTCTCACCGTCAACTTAACCGTATCCTCAAGTGGCATTTAGGCCTTGATATGTGATGCACTTTAATAAAAAAGAAAAAGAGTTTATGTTTTAAAGCTCATAGTATCGTATTTGAATTCAAGCAATACATTTTCACCAAATTCCAAAACCTTTATTTACGCCAGCTTATCACAACTCTCAGGCAGTCTCGTTAATTCCACCCATAACTGGAGAATACATGTATGGGTATGTTTTTCAGTGAAACAGATTCAATAGTAAATACACTTAATTTATATCTTAACGTCTCTAATACATTTTAAGCAATGTTTGCATCATTAGGAATAAAAGAGCAACTTGAGTTCAATTAATCGTATATGATTGTTTCCATAGGTATTGTGTTACGGCATTTAACGATCTAAAAAATAAAAAAAACACACGACCTCAGGACCAAGTGCTCTCGGGAAATGAGTTCTAATTTATTATATGATATGTCGAAAGCAAACCTGGTGTAATATTGGTCGGTTTCTGTTAAAATCGAAAACGTCAGATGTATTCGAAATATCGCTTTACATTGATTATTGATTAAAAGACGAAAAACAAAACAAAAAAAAACTACCAGCGCCAAGCTGACTTGAGATTTGATTACCCAACATCGATAACCAGATCAATGGAATAATAATGATGTTTTTTTCTGGTTTTGTGACGTATTTTCAAAATGTATACGAAAACAAATAATAAAATATATGCTTTCGGCAAAAGAATGTCTGAACGAGAAAAATTTTCAGTAATTGAAGTCACGGATAAAGTATAAGTTTTGTAAAATAAATAAGTAATTAAATATATATATATATATATATATATATATATATATATATATATATATATATACTAGCATGGGTGCCCAGAGTTTCCCGAGTGTTTGGAGGTGTGTGTTGAGCAACAAAAAAAGTCGTAGTAGGAAGGCAGGCTCGACCCCGTAGCGCGAAGGAGAAAAAGAACGGGGAAAACTTACGTCTTTGCTGTTATGACCACCGCCAAACCGGGAATGACTTATGTTTAAATTAAGGCCAGACAATCGAAAGGAGAGGATGACTTTCAAAAATATCGGCGAAAAATCGACCCCCCTGTTTAAAAGTGCCCAATTGAAGGTGAAGATATTAATGCTTTTAGCCAATTTTTCGATATTCGTCGTCTGAATGGTTGAGCTTTAAAACGATACTGATCTTGGTAAAATCCCTCGCCTCTGTCGAAAGCTTTAGGCAGATATGCAAACATACATACATACATACATTTATATATTGGTAACTAAAAATGTTCGACCCAAACCGATTAAAAAGCTTGCCCTATCTCTGAATACCCTTTATGTAACATTTCAAATGTTTTGACTAGAAATTGTCTGAACAATTTAGTAGACACCACAGAGGTCAAATTTTGACCCCTATTATGACCCCTTAACACTTATTGTTTTGGGTTTAACTAAGTTATTAAGTTAGATACATGTTCCAGGAATCCATATCTAAAATTTCAAGTATTTATACCCAAAATTGGCGGTAGTGTTTGGTAGAGTTTACAAAGATCATATCGTTGAACTTTGGTCCCTTAACAGCCAAATTTCTGGCAAAAAACGATTATAAAAGATTTTCCCACATCTCAATACCCTGTATATCAAATTTCGAGTATGTAGACTAAAAAATTGACGGAGTTATTGTGTAGGGGAATGTACACAGAAAGACACACACATACAGACAGACACTTTCACTTTTATATATATACTAGCTTTCAGTCCGGCGTTGCCCGGGTGTTTAGACGTTTATGTTGAGCAAAAAAAGCGGTCAATTTTTTTAACTTTGACCCCTATTATGACATCTTAACATTTATTGTTTTGGGCTCAAATTAAGTTATTAAGTTAGATCCATGTCCGAGGAACCTATATCTAAAATTTCAAGTGTTTAGACCCAACATTGTTGGAGGAGTTTAGTAGAGTTCTCAAAGATCAAATCGTTTAACTTTGACCCATTAACAGCCAAATGTCTGGCCGAAAACGGATTACAAAGATTTTCCTAAATTTCAGTACCTGTATATTAAATTTCGAGTCTGTAGACTTAACATTGACAGAGATATTGTGTAGGGGAATGTATAGAAACAGACAGACACATACACAGACACTTTCACTTTTGTATATATACTATCATTTCAGCCCGTCGTTGCCCGGATTTTTGGATGTATATGTTGAACAAATAAATAAACAAAAAAGTCGTAGTAGGAAGGCAGGCTCCAACCCGTACCGCGAAGGAGGAAAAGAACGGGGAAAAACTGACGTCTTTGCTGTTATGACTACCGCCAAAACGAAAGTGATGTAGGTTTAAATTAAGGCCAGGCAATCGAAAGGAGAGGATGACTTTCAAAAATATCGACGAAAAATCGCCTGTTGAAAAGTACCCAGTTGAAAGTGAAGATATTAATGTTTTTAGCCAATTTTTCGATATTTGTCGTCTGAATGGTCGAGCTTTAAAACGATACTGATCTTGGTAAAAATCCCCCGCCTCTGTCGAAAGTTTTAGGCAGATATGCAAACATACATACATACATACATTTATATATTGGTAACTAAAAATTTTCGACCTAAGCCGATTAAAAAGCTTGCCCTATCTCTGAATACCCTTTATGTAAAATTTCAAATGTTTAGACCAGAAATTGTCTGAGTAATTTGGAAGAGACCGAAGAGGACAATTTTATTTTTAATTTGACGCCTATTATGACCCCTGTATGTCAAATTTCGAGTCTGTAGACTTAAAATTGAAAGAGTTATGGCGTAGGAAAATGTGCACACATACACACAGACATACAGACACATTCACTTATATATATATATATATATATATATATATATATATATATATGTATATATATATATATATATATATATATATATATATATATATATATATATATATATATATATTAGATATTCAGAAGGCAATCACAATGCAGGGATTGAGATACACTTGGTGTTGATGAAAGAAGACCAAAACAAGTGCCGATTTACAAATCAATAAGTACGTATATGTATGTCTATATATACATATATCTATTAAATTGTATTAAGTATAAATGTCTTACTTGTTATGTCTGCGACGATCCATTATATTTCGGGAAAAATTCCCCTTTTCAAATGGTGGGTATGACAGATCGATTCAAAGAATGTCGGATATTTTTTTTCGCTCCATCATCGTCAAATGTTGCACACTTCCAATAATTTTCATTGGCATTAAAATCCGTGAAATCATCCATTTATCAATCAAATCGATCGGTTGTTTGCCCTAGTTGAAGGAACCCACTAAGGAATTTTGAGTTGCCTCTGTGCAGTTATTAATGTAAAATACATTGTAGTCTACATTACTTTGCAGAGAACCTACTGTTGCTTTTATAAAATTATTTTTTATAATGGCTTGAATTAAGTTTAAAATGCAAAATACAGATATCATGGTTCAATTGTGCTCTAGACAGAAAATGCATTTCAAACACGCTCCAATCTAATCAAAGAACCTACTGTTAAATATAAACGCCAGGCCTTTCTGCTTGTGTGGTTATAACACTTAATAAAATGCACTTGTGAGTCTAGACTCCATGAAAGTGTTAACTGTGGTTAAAATCGGGTGTCATCAGCTAGAATCGAAACCAAAACGTGTAACTATCCAGTCTTATTCGTTATCGTCTTATCTAAATCTATATTAAACCTTAAAGAAATAAGTTTGTTAAAAATATAAATGTACATTGCACACACGTAGAAATACCACGTTTAGTCAATTTAAGCCTCTCAAGTTCCATTTGCTTTTTCCAATTTTGATTCTGTAAAAGCTATTTTTATCGGCCAAAACTCAAGTCGAATTTGTTCCACAGGTTCAAATCTTCATATATATTAAGTTTCATATCTGTAGACCTGATCGTTCCTCAGACACAGACATGTTTCCTCAGACACAGACATGTTTACAAACATCTTGCATGAACCTTTATGATGATAAGCTGCAGCTAACTAAATATTATGGTATTCGTTCAATGCAGTTTGGGATAAATAATTATTGATAGAGATTAGTATTTAATGCAAAAATGAGCACACATTTAACTATATTAAGTTCACTTAGCCATAAAGCACTAATTTTAAACCAACAGGCAATAAATATTCCCGGTGTTTAATGGACTTAAAAATTTAGTATAATCTATTTAATATAATGATTATTAATTAAATATAAAATAAATAAATATGTATCATATTGCTAAAAACCAGATAGATTTATTCATATAAGCCCTGATAACTAGCGTTGCCGAGTGGAAGAATGGCAGCTCTAGAACAGAATCGTTAAAGAATCACCTCTCGAAAATAAATGAAACTACGGTTGTTGCTGGTGGCCACTGAAAAATAGCGGACATTGGCGGCCGTGACCCAAATGAAATAGTCTGCCTTCCACTGTTGGGCATTGTTTTCCAATGGCAGCTAATAGAAGCCACTGTCTGTGATTGTCAGCAATGCTGTTTACTGGCGATTAGTGCTGGTTTGAGACGATGACTTGCATGGATTGGCGGATTCTAAAAAACATTTAAGGGAAAAACAGCATTACATACTTATTTGCCGTGCCTAAATCAGTATAACTGCATAAATTTTTAAAAAAAAATGGTCCATTAAAAAATAATAAGTAAAAACAGAAATTTTCGAAATTAGGGATTCCTACTCTATATTTGCTTCCTACAGATGATAGTATCTTTCAGGTCAGCCATCGTTTTTCTTCTCGGTATACTACACTCATTTTTTAAGTAGCACATAACCTTTGTCAATTTGTAGAGCATACATCGTCAACATTAAGACCAAGAAGAAAAAAATGTAGCCCTGGCTGGTTTTGTCTGTTGTTCGAATCTTCCTCTTTTTTTGGGGGGGGTGTGTGTGAGGAGAATCAAATTTTCCACAAATATTATTAAATGAAATTCCATCATCTTTTACAAACGTGTTAGGTCAAAGTACAGAATAATTAGAAAACATCCTCCCTTCTGCATCTGAAGAATGTGTTTTCAAAAACTATCGTACTTATTACAACATGATAGCATACATGCGTAAAAAAAAACGTCAATGAAGTCTCGATAATTGACCATAAAATAAATTAAATAAAATACTCCACAGACAGCAAAAGTCGTAAGAAAAACAAATGTGTCTGTAACTAATAAAACCTACCTGCATAATATTTTAGTGTTTTAATTTATTTGAAAGTGTTTATTCAGTTCTAAAAAGAAAGTGTAGACATGATTGAAGCCTATGTTCTCAGCAAAAAATACAAAATTAAAGCAAATCCTCAACTCATATAAATAAATGCAAAAACAAAAACGAATATAACATCACAAAATTTTTGATCAAATATTGACAATTTTATATTGATCCCCGTAAAAGATGTTTTGTTAAGGGCGTTTTTGGAGGTGTAGTGGCGTGTCGGTATTTTGTACATATTTACATTCTGAAACCAATGTTGTATTTACATTTGGAGAGTGTTCCGTCCGTGCAAGGAAAGAGCATTATGTGTTTGTTTACATTTTATGGTAGTCGTTTCTGCGCAAGGAAAGGGTTAGTTATGCGTGTTAAAAGCCAATAATTCTCAAAAATTTTGTTAGAGCTCATCGTAGTAAAATTTTGTGGGTTTCAGTATTTAATTTTTATAATTTTGAGCAATTATCAAAATTCAAAGATGCAATCTAGGTGTGTTAGTAGAACTGCATACCATTTTAAATTTTATATGTTTATGTGATTATCGGGTGTTAAAATACATTATGTGTATTTTTTTTTACTTATGCATGTATGTTAACCTGACGAATTCTTAAAAAATAGGTTATTAGTATTTATGAAGCATTATCATTATTTTAAGGTTACCAGTATTCATTTTCTGCTTTTGAGCGATTATTATTATTATAAATATTTGTTTTTATAGCACTATTGCATGTTGTGACGTAATCCCCCATTGGGGCGCTTTAGAACTACGCTAAGATAGCTAATCATTCTCAGGTGACGCCAGATAACCCGAGGATTTAAAATAGAGAATATAAATATATATTTTTTATTTCCTGTCAAAATAGATATTGTTTGAAACCAGAGAAATATATTTTGCAGCTAAAATTGATGACAGGAAACTTGAAGTATAACATTGGCTGGCCTTGGTGAACTCGAAGTCAGATGTCAGAACTGACATCTGACCTTAGCAGGTCGTGAGAATTAGTATTCTGTAGAAATCAGATCCCAGATTCGGGAATTGCACACACGCAAAGAAAAACCTGGGACTTTTCGATTTCGTGGCGAAATTTTATTGGAGGGGACTTCCACCCCATCCACATACTTCACTATATATATACGACTGTCGCGCGAAAATTAGTCAGAAGAACAGAGAAGAGAGATTGCTTTTTGATTTTGGGGAGAACAGACCGTATAGAGACGTGACTCCTCTACCTCCTCATCCACCCGTCTGACGCTGTGTGTGAAGAGATTTGAGACTTTGAAAAACTTATTAAGAACTGAATGATATTTGTAAAAACATTTGTACATAAATTGTAAAATTAATTCTGTAGACTAGAGTTTCACCAGTTTGTTTTTCTTCCTGTCTGCGGCTTCGATATTCGCTTTCAGCATACAGGATTCAGTGTAACAACCCTCAGAGAAGGACTAGACGATACGAGCCGAGATTTTTAGATAAACAAGGGTTCTAGCCACGCTTTATCAGAAGGGGTTACATGTTGTAGAGAACTATTCTTTTATGTTAGAATGTATACTCAGAATCCAATATGCAATTATTTTACCGAATTAATCTTTGAGAAGCATATTTCAGTTAAATTTAAGATTCATTACATCTGTTAATCATTTGTTAGATGAAAGTATGCAATAGTTGCAAAACACTATCTCATTCTCACGTTTGTTCCTAGCGACGCCATATTGTAATGTTCTGATATGTTCGTTTAGAATGGTTAAATTCCAAAATAAGAGAGTTTATGGGCAATTAATCTGAAACAGCGGACATTCATCAGATCAAAAAAGAGGCGATATTGAAGTTAAGAGTACATTCGGGTTTTTTTTTCATAAACTATTTGGGTGTAGTTTACGCTCTGAAAGAGAGTGAGGTGTATACTTTGTGAAAGTGAGAAGTAGTGGTTTTGGGAAGAGGTGTGGTAAAGAAAGGGAGAATGATGGGGGTTGAAGGAAGAGGGGAAGTACGATTTCGTATGGCCAAGCTGTCGCAGCAGGAAGGTATCGGTGTTACTTTAACTTGACGGTTGTTTATTTGCGAAAGTTTCCAATGTGATCTAAAGTTATCATACCCTCATCGCTGTTACTTGCCTATCCTAGGTCTTTATAATTTTTTTTCTTTTCTGGTGACGACTTCATAATCTATTCATTTTTTTATAAGCTCTATTTATTTATTAATTTATTTATTTATTTTATTCCTTTCTTTTTATCTGTTCATTTTTTCTTGTTTTTAAATTGTTTATTTATTTATTTATAAAATATATGTCCTTATAGTCAAATGAACATGCAGTGGACAGATATATCAGTTTATTTATATGATTTGAATAAAGGTGGTATACTGGGAGTTATATTTTGCACTCTGTCGCTGAGTTTGTAAGTAATTACAAAAAACTTATATAAATATGCCTGTGTATTTGTCCACTGCCTGTTAATTTGACCATATTGACATATATGTTATAAATAAACAAATAAAAATACTATTAAAAAAACAAGAAACAAAAAAGGATAAAAAGCGAAGAATAAAATAAATAAATTTATTAATTAATAAATAAAGCATTAATAAAATAGAAAAAAAACTACATAAAGACCTAAGATAAGGAAGTAACAACGACGAGGGTAAAATATTACTTTAGATCAAAACGAAAACTTGAACTAATAAACCATCGCCAAGTTAAAATAATACTAATATCTCCCCGCTGCAATAACTTTACCACACAGGATCGTACTTCCTCTTCCTAAACCTCACATCCCTAACTCCCTTTCTTCACCACACCTCCCTCCAAAATTTCTACTGCTCACATTCCCAAAGTATACACTACACTCTTTATCAGAGCATAAGCCACACCGAATATATTTTATAAAAAACGAATGTAATCTTGACTCTCGTTTCAATATCGCTTTTTTTTTTTTGGTCTGAGGAAATGGTCTCTTTGAAGTTGAATTCCACTTAAACATATATGAACATATGTAACTAATAATGCTTGTATAATAAACAGTATATACCAGCTCTCTTCTCCATTGAGCACTCTCTTTCTCTCTCTCTCTCTCTCTCTCTCTCTCTCTATATATATATATATATATATATATATATATATATATATATACATCTTTGCGGTAGGAAGATATCGAAAAATATTGAAAATAATTGAATTTCAACAAAAGTCATTTCTAGTGCTCGTTGATATGGTATGACTTTATTTACATAATATATATATATATATATATATATATATATATATATATAAGTCACATTGTATGGGGGGGGAGTTCCTTCCTCCTAGGTTCCAGAAAGGCTGAACCTATCTTTTATAAATTTCACACAAAGATAATTTATATTTTTGTCAGTGTTCTTAGACATGTTTGTACATAACTTTATCAGATAAGTATCGAAAATCAGAAAGGTGAGATTTTAGAAATAGTTTGTTTCTTTAATATTTTACGTTACACCGGTTAAGGTTACACCGGTGTAACGTAAAATATTTCTTTTTATCTATAAAAGAAAAATACTATATCTAAGCTCATAAATTATAAATATATATATACCAAGGGACGAATGAGGAAGGAGGTATGCAGTCCCAAAAAATATATAATATTCAATAGTAGATTGATTCCGTAATAATACATAGGCAGTCTGCATAAATTAAAATATAATGTTTAAGCGAATTGTTTATGTGTCAATATATATATATATATATATATATATATATATATATATATGTGTGTGTATATATATATATATATATATATATATATATATATATATATATATATATATATATATTAGTACTCTAACGATTAATCGGAATATGGAATATGAAAAAATTCGAAATTTTGGGTATATCGGAACCGAAAAAGGAAAAATCGAAATGTTTGCTACTATCGGAATCGGTATGGTAATCGGTATCGGAATTGGAAAAGTGGGTGCCTATTTTTTTATGCCAAAAACGATTTTTTTTTAATTGTCTTTTTTATTTGATTTTGTTTTAAAGATTTTGTTCAAAGAAAAATCTTCCACTACTGGTAGTAATAATGAAATATTAAATATATATCTATTTTAAACTATCAGTAAAAATAAAATGGTTCTGAAAGGCACGACATTATGCGTTTTGGAATTGTTTATATTCGGAGCTTTCGTTTTAGCACAGGAAAGAGGGTCTAACTTTAAAGAAGTGTATTATCAGAAAGAAAGCAATCGCTTTGAAATAAGCATGTGATTGGGATGTCCGTTACGTTCCGCCCGCGAGAAATTATGTAATTGATCATGTGCCAATCCTTGGATCTGAGATGCATCTAAGATGGTTTTTTTTCTCTTGGAAGAAAGGGTTAGTGATTTTATGGCCAAATACCTTGCAAAAGACCAAAACTATTGAGCTCATTCGGTAACAATTGATATCCCAAAATTCCTTTCCAAGTCACATGGTCAGCACCAACTCGTAGATTCATAATCTTGCTTTTATGCTTGGCTTTTGTTTTGGAATCACGAAGCCCATAATAAAAAAACATTCTTTTCTTGCTCTTAGGTGGTCATTGTTGGAGCCTAGCAGTTTACCAAGGTAGCATGAGTGCCGTTCTGAAGATCCATTGTTAGTGTCATGATACTGAGATGCCATAACGATAAAAAGGATATTGCCATATCTGATTGATGGCAAAGCTAAACACCCGATTGACAATGTTCTTCGCTTTTGTCCGAAACAGAAAATGTATAGCTTTTAAAATTCACACAAAACACGACTAACTTCTTATCAAAATGAAAATGACATTCTCCTGTGAACCCAGTTGATAGCGAAAGCAGCGCCTAACAATTGTGTCGAAAATTTCGAAATATTTTTTAATTCGCCAAAATAACGACTGGCCTTGTTATGAGATTATGTAAATGAAATCCTCGGGCAAATCCTGTTGAAAAGCTACTTAAGGAATCGATGAAAATTTGTAAATATATTACAATTCACGAAAGTAACGACTACACTCGTTGTTGTATTTACAAAAATGAAATGCTCAGGTGAATCTAATTGAAAAGCTACGTGCGAGGGAAGTGCCTGTAGGTATCGATGAAAATTTAACAATATTTTTTTAATTCACGAAAACACTGACTGACTATGTTACTGTATTATCAAAATAAATATGAGTATATATGTGTGAATATACATAATATATATTATGTGCAACATAGCACTAAAACATCCCGATATAAATTATAAGCTATCATAAATAAAGTTTTTTAGGCGTTAAAGTTTAAAAAAAAAAGAAAAATTTCACCCCACATTGAATATGATATTGTAATTATGTATTAGCATAGGGAGCAAACGCATTATTTTGTAATCTCTGGAAAAAATAACATAAGACTACATATATATATATATATATATATATATATATATATGTGTGTGTGTGTGTGTGTGTGTGTGTGTGTGTGTGTCTGTATAAACGTGTGTATATATATGTGTGTGTACAAATATGTATATATGTAAACACACACACACACACATATATATATATACATATATATATATATATATATATATATATATTGTGACAACACTAGGAAACACCTAGAACCATAGTATAATATCTGTTCCAACACCTCGCTCCCTCCTCAGTCAGTGGAGGAGAACCCCCTCATGACTGAAACAACTATCATCGCTTCTATCATCCTCCTCCCATACCTATACCCTCTCCAATTGCCCCCCCTCTGGGGAACAAAATCTTCCCCACACTAGGAACCGATCCTGGGTTTGGCCATACCCACATGGGGAGACAAATAAATAGAAACATTAAAAAATCCCCTATACATATTTTAAATACACCCCTCTTTCTAAACAAACATAATATAAGGAATACCCGAAAAGACTAAAACGAAAAATCACAATACTAAAATCCAAGAATCCAAAAAATAAATATCAAAATAGAATGAAAGCACCCCTACCCTTATTTCAGAAGAGCTGGTCCCCTCCCCCTCCTCACACATACACATTAGTACCGACCTCGGATCACAGTTACCTTCCTAAGGAAGAAAATAACCTCATAATACTATAAAACAGTATACACATTCTCAAACCAATAAAAGCAAACACACACACGTACACACACGCACACACACACACACACACTACCCACACTAAAGGAAAAGAAAAAACACTAGCAGAAAGAGAGAGTGACTACAACCAGGTCAGCGGCCTGGACAAGCCCAATAAAAGAGTAATAAAAATTGAACATGCCAATGAATAATAAACACTTACAAGCCTCCACCCCTTGGAAACACTTCAAATGAACTACGAAAATTGCCATTTTTACATCTCCAACACATTTGAAAATAATTTCTGACGAGGACGCTTCACAGAACGTCTGAAACGCGCGTAAAAACGATTTCAATGACTTAAAAGCATTATTAAAATGATCCAAACATAATTCTCAATGAAAAATCAAGACACGGAATAATAAAATAATGTTTAAAAATACACATTGTTGTTGACTACTCCCTTATTTAAATATACATCTTTCTTTCGTTGGAATTTCTTAACCCATTTTATTTGAATATATATATATATATATATATATATATATATATATATATATATATATATATATATATATATATATAAGGATTACAGTATATTTAATTGCATGGCATTAATTAGATCTGCCATCATTTCTTTCAATATATTAATGTATGTTTTTGTCTCTGTACGTAAGTACATGTGATTGTGAATTTGCCTGTGTGTGTATAAATGTACTTCAGTGCGTGTGCCTTTCGCCATCTTCCCAATATCTGTCTGTGTGCCGATTGGCTAGTCGATTGTTCCATTGGGAAGGAAGCCAGTATCTCTCCTGGAAGCTAAATATGTTTACGTGCACCTTCAAAGACTCCCTGGGGGTGCCAAATCTGGCAAAGTCTCTGCTTCCCGAATCCTGGGCTCCGCAAGGGCTGTCTTGTGACGATGTGATGCTGCTGACTGTCTAGTTGCCTGAGGGGGTAAGGACATGAAAGAGTGGGGACGGATTTCATTTCAGCTACTGAGAGAAGGATTCATACCGATAATCCATCGCTTTCCATTTCTTCTCTCTCTTTTTTCTTTCTTTATTTCTTTCTTTGTCAGTTTTGAATTGATTTCAATATTATTTACTTCAACTGGGAATTCAAAAATATATAGACAGTTCACATCGCTATTCTTTATATAACTGTGTTTAATGTGGATATTAGGAAAAATTGCCTAAAAAAGGGTATCTACATTCTTTTATAAAACTCCTTTTCCCCTAAAACCCAGCATATTGCAACTTATACGTAAGGGCTACTAATTGCAGCCATGTAAGGAGATGAGAGAGATGTCTGTTCAAATTAAATTTAAACTTTTATAGGTATAGTTAGGAAAACAGAAGTTAGACAAAAATTTCTAAACCCTAGCAGTCCAAAAGAAAGAACTATTAACGTAGAAGACTTTCTTAAATCTCAGAACCACAATAGTGAAAGGGTGTGATTTTGATGCTTGTCACGTTAGTTGAAAGTATATACGTCGAGGGGACACAAATGCTGTGAGTTCATCAGAACACATGCAAATAAAGCACTGCAAAACACGCACAGGGATGCAATATTACGACCATGAGAGGTTGGAGATTTGCCTCTAGTAGAGGATCTATTAGATATCAGTCTTTTCAGACGATCTCTAAGAGTGAAATAATCACCATTCCCGATGTGATAGTAAGAATCAATACATGAATGAATAATGATTTTGTAGTAATATAGGACATCAGCAGTTGTAAGCGCTTTTCTAGTATCAGCCATGGTATTAATAGTTGTAATATATATAACATAGGTGGATTTCCTCTATCGAGCTAGAAGATTACCCACGCCTGAGAGTATCCTGTAACTTTACAAGGCCACGATTCGCCCATGCATGGAGTACTGTTGCACATCTGGGCTAGTGCACTCGTCTCTCCTTCTTAGATAAAGTCCAAAATAGAGTTGTCAATCTAATCGAGCCCACTTTATCAACTAAGCTCCAGCTCCTGTCTCATCGCCGCAATGTTGAATCACTGTGCCTGTTTTACAAATATTTTAATGGAACGTGTTCTGATGAACTTGCTCCACTTGTACCCCCTTCAACGTGCATATCCCCGACAAACCCGCTTAGCAGCAAGATTTCACCCCTTCACTGTTGTTGTCCCTAAATGCCAGAGAGCTTTCTATTCTAATAGTTTCTTCTCTCGAACAGCTAGACTTTGGAATTCCCTTCCTGCTGCCTGCTTCCCTGGCGGTACTAATAAGCAGAAATTTAAATGTAATATGACCCCAAAAGACATGACCCCAAATAGTAGCCCCTTACGTCCAAGTGGCGATATGCTTTGTAATGAGTAAAAGAAATTACGACTGAGCTATATATATATATATATATATATATATATATATATATATATATATATATATATATATATATATATATATATATAATTCATTTTATTGATATTTTAATTAAATGTATTATTACATGAATTATAATGCTTTTCTATGATATAGAGGTGAAATAAAGTATATTAACATGAAAATAATATATTAATTGAAGGAAAAAAAGAAAAAAAGACATCACATTATTTCATACAAGAAGCTAATGGGTAAATCTAACTGTAAAAATAATATTTAAAAAAAACTTGTAAAAATAGTTTTGAATAGAAAACAATAGAGGAATCTTTCAAAATAATAATGGAAAAAGAATAAAAGAAAAAAGAAAAGAAAAAAGACGTAGAAATTGCATTTGGTTTAATTCGCCTTATAGCACTCACATAAAAAATAATCTGGCGTAGAAATCTTTTCAAATTATTGACAAAAATGAAACTAATCTATTAAAACTCATAAACCGAAATATTATTAAATTATTATTTCTACACCCACTTAGTGAACACTATAATGTTCTAACAGTGCAAAAATAGACACAGAGATTAATGAAAGAGGGGTTCTTAACTAAAAACATTGAAGGGAATTCACTTCGTAACTAGAAATATTGACGAATGTCTTCGAAAGTAAATGTCTCATTTCTAATATAAATGTGAAGTAAGATAATAATAGAAGCAGAACATACATTGGGACCACTGCATTTTATTTAAAGATAGATTTTACAACCATATAGCATATTTTAAAATACTAGCATTTAATAAGAAGAAGAAAAAAACAACACCATTAGCAAATTGGATAAAGAAATTAAGAAAGAATAAAATTGAATACATATTAAAATGGTCTATACTAAGAAATGCTAGTAAATACTCTCCAAATAAATCTGGCCGATACAACATTTGCAATCTAGAATCATATCATATAATAATATCTAAAGAAAGCCTCCTAAACAACGACAGGAAGTAATTCAAAGCTGTTTACATAGATATGTATATCTTATCTCAACTAAAACTTGATTAGAAGCATGGATTTCTTTTATAGAGATAAATATATCAAGTAAAAAATTAGCAAATAAGATAAAATATACTATAAATTGCAAATCACAATAAACCCAATAAATAAGTCAAATATAATAATATAACGATAGTATATATTAACACTTGTTATACTTAGATATATATTCAGAATAGATTAGAAAATGAAATAGTGTTTAATTTAAATCTGACACCTAAGAGTTAATAATTGTATTTTATAATTATATGTAAAGAATAAATTGAATATGAAATTATTATATGAAATAGAATCCATGGAACTTTAAAAATTCTAACAATCTGCATAATTGCAATATTTGGGCATGTACAATATAAGTTGAAAAAACATGATTTAATTATAAATAAAATGAAAAGTAAATGAGAGGGTGTGAGAAGATTAGATGTTATGTTGTAATGAAAATTTTTAATAATCATAATATAGTAAAGAATCAGTAGAATTAAAATCTAAAATGTTGATTTTTATACTTATTTCATTTTTATACTTATTTAATTTTTATACTTATTTAATTTATGCTCATTTAATTTTTATGCTCATTCAATTTTTATACTCATTTAATTTTTATACTTATTTAATTTTTATACTTATTTAATTTTTATACTTATTTAATTTTTATACTTATTTAATTTTTATACATATTTAATTTTTATACTCATTTAATTTTTATGATCATTTAATTTTTATACTTATTTAATTTTTATACATATTTAATTTTTATACTTATTTAATTTTTATACATATTTAATTTTTATACTCATTTAATTTTTATGATCATTTAATTTTTATACTTATTTAATTTTTATACATATTTAATTTTTATACTTATTTAATTTTTATACATATTTAATTTTTATACTCATTTAATTTTTATACTCATTTAATTTCTATACTTATTTAATTTTTATACTTATTTAATTTTTATACTTATTTAATTTTTATACTCATTTAATTTTTATGCTCATTTAATTTTTATGATCATTTAATTTTTTACTTATTTAATTTTTATACTTATTTAATTTTTATACTTATTTAATTTTTATACTCATTTAATTTTTATGCTCATTTAATTTTTATGATCATTTAATTTTTATACTCATTTAATTTTTTACTTATTTAATTTTTATGCTCATTTAATTTCTATACTTATTTAATTTTTTACTTATTTAATTTTTATGCTCATTTAATTTCTATACTTATTTAATTTTTTACTTATTTAATTTTTATACTTATTTAATTTTTATACTTATTTAATTTTTACTTATTTAATTTTTATACTTATTTAATTTGATACACATTTAATTTTTATACTCATTTAATTTTTTACTTATTTAATTTTTATGCTCATTTAATTTCTATACTTATTTAATTTTTTACTTATTTAATTTTTATACTTATTTAATTTTTATACTTATTTAATTTTTACTTATTTAATTTTTTACTTATTTAATTTTTACTTATTTAATTTTTATACTCATTTAATTGTTTACTTATTTAATTTTTATACTCATTTAATTTTTACTTATTTAATTTTTATACTCATTTAATTTTTTATTTATTTAATTTTTATGCTCATTTAATTTCTATACTCATTTAATTTTTTACTTATTTAATTTTTATACTTATTTAATTTTTACTTATTTAATTTTTTACTTATTTAATTTTTTACTTATTTAATTTTATACTTATTTAATTTTTATACTTATTTAATTTTTACTTATTTAATTTTTATACTCATTTAATTGTTTACTTATTTAATTTTTATACTCATTTAATTTTTACTTATTTAATTTTTACACTCATTTAATTTTTATTTATTTAATTTTATGCTCATTTAATTTTTATACTCATTTAATTTTTTACTTATTTAATTTTTATACTTATTTAATTTTTATACTCATTTAATTTTTTACTCATTTAATTTTTTACTTATTTAATTTTTATACTTATTTAATTTAATACTCATTTAATTTTTATACTCATTTAATTTTTATACTTATTTAATTTTTTACTTATTTAATTTTTATACTTATTTAATTTTTATACTCATTTAATTTTTATACTCATTTAATAGTTTACTTATTTAATTTTTATACTTATTTAATTTGATACACATTTAATTTTTATACTCATTTAATTTTTTACTTATTTAATTTTTATACTCATTTAATTTTTATACTCCATCCAATGTGGTCCATGCTTTTGAGATGTGAATTCCGATATCTCTCTCTGTGGAAACTATGTTGCTGCCCAGATATGTAAACTCAGCGACTTCTTTCAGTGTTGATCCAACCAAAGCCCTGATCTCTCCCTTCACATTGAAAGTCATAAACTTTGTCTTATCCGCATTAATGTGGAGACCAATGTCATTTGCGGACTTTTCTAGCTTACGTAACAGTGTTTGCGCATCAGCAGTGTTGTTCGCGAGCAAAGCAATATCGTCTGCGTAATCTGCATCAGTTATGTGTGCTGATTGATCATGTCTGTTTCTGGATTCATTTAGGGTGAAGCCTAGCATTTTGTGTATATCAACAAAGGTGCGAAGTACAAAGTCAAGACAGAAAATGAAAAGAAAAGGGGCAAGAGTATCTCCTTGTAGAACCCCAGTGCGGATGTCGAAAAATTCAGTGTCCCCATCTGGGGACCTGACCATTGCTCATATAGCATCATGATAGCATTAATGACTTCATTTGGAATGCCATATGCTTTAAATATACTGGCAATTTTTCCTTCATGTACAGAGTCGAATGCTTTGGAGAAATCTACAAAGATCATGACTGCCTCAATGTTTTTTTTTGCTATGACTCCTTCGATCATTTTACTAACAGTAAGTATTTGACTAGTAGTAGAGGGATTCTTTCTAAATCCATTTTGGTTCTTCCTGAGCACTTCTTCGATCTTTGGTTGGATACGGTTGAGAAGCATTGCATTGTAGATTTTTGCTGCAATTGGAGTGAGTGTTATTCCCCTGTAGTTGCTTGGTATGCTTAGTTCACCCTTCTTGGGGAAGGGAAGTATGCATAATTCCTTCCGTATATTAATAATTCAAAAAAAATCAAATTAATCGTCGGAATACTATTTCCATTATATATATATATATAGGCTTTGGAAATGGAGTCAAAGGTGGCTTCGTGTCTGAGTTTGAATCTCATGACCAGCAGGAATTTTGTCACGCTGATTATTAGTGTTTATGTGACGTTCACGACTTCCGCTTGTTTGGATTCTCTAATCTCTTCACTCAAATTTCATGTTTATAAGTTGTTAATTCTCTTCATTCTCGTGGCAATTGCTTGGGGGTTCGGAAATAAAGGCTTAGAAAATAGAGTCAAAGGTGGTTTCGTGGCTGTGTTCGAATCTCCCAACCGGCGGCAATTGTTACCTTTTGGCACTGGCGATTTCGTAAGTATGGACCATTTGTGTCTGTAGGTATAAATAATAATAATTATTTTATTATACAGAATATAAAATGCATATAAGATAAAATGGTAATATATATATATATATATATATATATATATATATATATATATATATATATATTCTTGTTATGATTATAAATTATAATTCCTTATTGGTTTATTTTGTAACTTTTCCTTTCGCCATTCATAATTTGGTGTCGTTCCTGCTGTTCGCAGTTTCAGAGTCTCAGCAAAATGCCAACCAAAGACAAAACCAGCGTCGCACAAATTGGCAAATGAAAATGGACGTTTATTCTCTAGCCTCGAAAAGGGAAGGAAACGCAAATACGTAAAAGCCACCATGGGCCAAAATTAATAAATCATTATGAAGGGTATCGGGTAGATATTATTTCAATTTACCACAAATCAATTCACACTCATTGACCAACAGATTAACTTTATATCAACCAGAGAAACCCGAACGTCTATAAACTAACTGCTAAAACCGCAAATATATATATATATATATATATATATATATATATATATATATATATATATATATATATATGTATATATGTGTGTGTGTGCGTGTGTGTTTTTATGTGTGTATATATATATATATATATATATATATATATATATATATATATTTGTATATACACATATAGGGAAACTGGTAATTAGTAATAATCTGAAGAGTGTGCTTAATACTATTGCAGAGAAAATATATATTATTACCGTTTTATCTGCTTAGTTAGACATGTTTCGTTTTTCCCTAATCATAATAATTATTTCTGTAAAGGCTGATGAAATTATACGATTCGGTAATCGAAACATGTATAACTAAGCAGATAAAACGGTAATAATATATATATATATATATATATATATATATATATATATATATATATATATAATATAAAGCTGAATGTGTGTGTGCGTGTCTGGTCACAAATAGGTTCCTATATGGTTGACTATTTAAAAAAAACTGGTTACATATAATGATATAACGAGACACAGGAAGGGGTATGTTTGAAATGGCAGAACGGTGGTTCATTAAAATTGTAGGGGTCTGCTTCGCGCCTGGTCCACAAAGTATGGAAATAAAATATTAAAAAAAAAAACGTTTTCAAGTATTTCTGATATAGATGTACATAATAATACCTTGATAAGTATGTTTTAACTTAAATAGGGATGGTATAATCAAATTGTGGGGTCTGCGATAGAGCCTGGCCTCCATGGAATGGAAATAGGCACAGACTTTAATAAAGACTTTTCATATCTATCTGCGTAAGTATACTTTGATAATTATGTTTCAGTTTGAAGAAATATGGTATAATAAAATTATGGGGTGTTCGTTCGCACCTGACCTCTATAGAATGGAAATATATCACAAAGTTTAACAAGGTTTTTTAATATAGATCCACAGAATATTGTGATAAGTGTTTCAGTGTAACCAGGTATTGTACAATAAATTATGGGGTTTATCTATTTTATTTTACTTTCATCATATTTTGCTTTGGTTTTGATACCCCCAAATTCGAAGCTATCTCTTTACAACCCGTCCTTTTCATAACTTATCATACTTTCATAAATCATTTTCTGTAGGCTGTTTTTGAACCCAGTCATCCACGGGTATGTTTGCTAGTATATATATATATATATATATATATATATATATACATCTTAAAAATATTTAAATATATATACAGACATATATACATATATACATGTACATATATATATATTTAAATATATATACATTTATATAAAAAATATTTGAATATGTATACATATATATACATATATATATTTAAACATATATACATATATATGCATATATGCGTGTGTGTGTGTGTGTGTGTGTGTGTGTGTGTGTTTTAAGGAGTGCAAATGAAAATAACAGCTATGTACAGACCGAATATATTAATCATGATTAATTTAAAGCTTTCTCACTTTTCACTTTTAAATCCATTCTGATTAACAAATCCGGTCTGTACGTTGCTGTATATATATATATATATATATATATATATATATATATATATATGTATATATATATATATATATAAGCAACCGTAACATACTTTAGCCTATCGTTCATCGTTCATATAGCACACAAAGCACCCAACCATTTTATGTTTCAGCACACCTCGTGTATATATATATATATATATATATATATATATATATATATATATATATATATATATATATAAAAACCCAAAAGATATAAATTCTGCATCGAGAAATATTTTCGCGATGTTATTGTCTATCAGTTCAACTATAAACGGTCGTCTAGTTTAAATTATCTCGAAACAGGACAATTTGAAGCTTTTAACCTGTTATCTGCAGCTAACACCTTGAAAGCAGGAATTAATGTTAAGAATTTAATTCATACTACCTGGAGCACATATCTTCTTTAAACGATAACCGGATATACGTCCATTTAATCTGCACCTCGAGCACTTAAATTAGCTTTAACGTGACAAAGAGAACAACATTCTACTTTTAAGCTTAAAATGACAGCACTTTACAAATATTATTTCAAATTCAGCGCGACAAATCTCTACAAATACTATGAAACTATAGGGCAGATCTCTAAAATGCTATTTCATGTTAAACGTGTACAAACTTCAAAATATGGTTTTCAATAAAAGTTTAACAAACCTCAAGATATGAACTTTTATTAAATATTACTTTTATTCTTCAACCTACTCTTTGCGTTTTAAGTGTTGTTTTCACAATGCTTTAGTTGTATCTATGTAACTCCGGAATCTTCTTGTCGAACTCGGTAATCTTTCTGTGGAACTCGGGAATCTGCACGGAATTTCGAATAGAACCTTTCATTTTATCAACAGATGTAGTATGCTTCCGTTGCGTCAGCAGTGACTGGGTAGAAATGCTAAGTAATTTACAATTGTATTCCTAGTGTCGCCTGCAATAAAGATTGAACCGTACAGCTTAATTTACAAAGTATTTTATCCACGACGCCAATGGTATTTGTAGACAAGACCCATAAGATGAGAACACTAGTCCGAAGAATCCAAATAATACGAATAATCAATCTCCAAAATCCACAAACGTAATCTGATATTTCAAAATAAGCCTAGCAAATCTTTGAAATTCTATTTCAAATTCACCATAACCGCCCTTTACACATTATATTTTGTGTGATAAATATCTAAAGTGATAGTCAAGAGACAGATCTACAAATAAGCTACAAATAAGCTACAAATAAGCTACTTCAAATTAAATGTAACAGTCTGCTATAATACTATTTCGAATTCATTGTGACGCACCTTAGAAATTCTATTTAAAATTAATCGTGACATACCTCAGATTATGATATACCATATTTAGCATGACAAATGGCTAAAATTCTATTTCCATTTCAGTGTGAATATCCTAAAAACGAATCTTAATTATTAAGCGCGATAGACTTCGAAATATGTAATTTCAAATTAAGCCTGACAGACTTCAGAAAATTCTGTTTCAACTCGAGTGTGACCAACCGATCAACCTGAATTATATTTGAAATTTAAGTGTAACAAGACAGTAAAAATACAGTATCAAACTTAAGCATGATAAACCAAGTAAACATATGTGACTGGCCAACAGAAAAGCGGTTTCTAAATTAAGCGTAGTAGCTTATTAAACGGTCATCTACTTTTGTGGAGATGCTTATAGGAAACTTAGATAAGATGCGTTTCTTTAATATATGTATTTAGAGATACCAAACGACCGATAGACTTCATTTCATTAAGTTGCGAATCCAATAAAGCAAGTAATATGATACCGTACGAACTGAACCTAACTGCTAAAATCCGGATTCAATTTAAAGAATTCTTTCTCTTTGACTTAGCGGATGAGATTTGGTGGCAGCCTAATAATTCCCCACAGCGAATATGAATGACTAAAATGTAAAAGTAATGAGAAAAAAAATTTGGTAAATATTAAAATAAGACCAGGAATTTACATGTGTGTTTTGTTTATGTGATTTTCTCGTCTATCAATATTATGGAATCAATACCTATTCGACACGATCCATATTATACGATTAAGTAAACCAAAATTCTATGTTTATAGCTTTAAATATTATACATACATTCATATATATAAATAGGATGTTTCTTATTTACACAGCAGGTATTAATTTATTTCCATTATATATATATATATACTAGCAAAAGTACTCTTCGTTGACTGGGTTAAAAAACAGCCTACAGAAAATGGGCTCTGATTTATCAAAGCATGATAGATTATGAAACGGAAGGGTTGTAAATATGGGGTGTCAACACTAAAGTAAAATATGATGAAAGTAAAAATAAAATAGATAAACCCCATAATTTATCATACCATACCTGTTCACACTGAAATACTTATCACAATATTCTGTGGATCTATAGTAAAAAAAAACTTGTTAAACTTTGTGATATATTTCCATTCTATGGAGGTCAGGTGCGAACGAACACCCCATAATTTTATTATACCATATTTCTTCAAACTGAAACATAATTATCAAAGTATACTTACGCAGATAGATATGAAAAGTCTTTACTAAATTTTGTGCCTATTTCTATTCTATGGTGGCTAGGCGCGAACGCAGACATCACAATTTTAATGAACCACCGTTCTGCCAGATCAAAGATACCCATTCCTGTTTCTCGATACATCTTCTATCATGATATGTAATCACTTTTTAAAAATAGTCAACCATATAGGAGCCTATTCGTGACCACATACACACACACACACACATTCAGCGTTATATTATAGATATATCTGTAACTTTTATGCGTGTCTGTGTGTTCGTTCCCTATAGTCCCCACAACGGTTCGACCGATTTTTATGAAAATTGACACATATGTATTTCATGTATATGGCATATTTGTATCGAAAATCGATAATTAAAATTTCCGATTAAACAGAACATGCGATTTTGACCAAATTTAACACCTTACATAGCCAAACATCACAAGTGGATTTGACAAGCTTTATTACCACACAAGCAGAAAGGCCCAGTATATAAAATCAACACTATTTTTTATACGACAGAAGTGGGATCAAAATGAATGCTTTGGTTTAAAGCAAACTTGAACAATGATATTTGACTTTTCATTTTAAACTTACATTCAAGCCATTATCATTGCACAAGTAGTAAGGCCAGGCATACAAAATAAACAGTATGATTCTTTAATATGACAGGGATGCGTTCGAAATGAATGTTTTTGATTTAGAGACAATTGAACCATGATACTCGACTGTTGCTTTTTAGCCTTTAATTTGCAGCCGTTATATATAAACAATAATTTTATGAAATCAACAGTAGGATATCTACCATGAAATGTAGACTACAATGTATTGAAGACAACGTCACTACGGGGAGGCATGTGTAGCTTTCCTATATAAGTGAAAATATCTGTCTATGTCTGTCTGTTTATGTACATTTTCCTACGAGATTACTCCGTCAATTTTTAGTCTATTGACTCGAGATTTGACATAAGGGGTATTGAGATTTGGGAAAAATCTTTTTAATCGGTTTTCGGCCAGAAATTTGGCTTTCAAGGGGCCCAACTTCAATGATTTGATCTTTGAAAACTCTATTAAACTCCTCCGCCAATTTTGAGTTTAATAACTTGCAATTTAAAATGTAGGTTACTTGGACATGAATCAAACTTTATAATTTGATTTAAGTCCCCCAAAAAAGGGGTCAAAATTGGGGTCAAAGTTTAAAAATGAATTATGCGGTCTCTATCCGATTACTCAGCCAATTTCTGGTCTAAACATTAGAAATTTTACATAAAGAGTATTCAGAGATATGGCAAGCATTTTAATCGGTTTGGATCAACATTTTGAAATGCCAAGAGGTCAAAGTTCAAAATATCTCTGCCGTCTCTAAAAAAATACTCAGACAAATTTTTGTCTAAACATTTGAAATCTTACATAATATGTATTCACACGTAGGGCATGTACAGTGCATAGGTCCTGAGCAAAGCCGGACTGAACTGCGTGTATATATATATATACATATATATACATATATATATATATGTATATATATATATACATATATATACATATATATATATATATATATATATATATACATATATATACATATATATATATATATATATATATATACATATATATACATATATATATATATATATATATATAATGATTGTATTGCTGCAGTAATTTACTAAATGTACATCGACTATAAACTCCAATATTCATCAAAAAGTACTTGATGACAAGCACAGTGTAATTATAGTATGTCTATTTATACATTGTGGATTTACTAATACAATACATTATTTATTGATTGTAAAAGATCTAGCCCCTTGAAGCTGTTTTGCTAAAGAGATAACAGTAGAAATATGTATGTACAATAATAGCCAATAATATTAATGCAAATGTAGTATATATGTGTGTGTGTGTGTTTGCAGTTTTATGAGCCTTACTACTTCCGTATTTTTTCATTGCAGATTAAAAGCAGATGTTTTGCTTATGTCACTCTAACTAGAAGATGACCCTGGGGGTCATAGTACACCCATTATCTGTTTCATGGTTGTTTTTCTAACGTGGACTTTCTTTCTTAGGCATATTTCTTTCAGCACAGGAAAAGAACTCTATGTAACCCTAAGCAGGTCGTAAACGTCCTGTGATGTTATACATATCGGCTCACCTGAATAAACACAATGCCTATTATTCGCAAATACTCACCTATCCGATACTGCTTAACTTAGGTAATCTAACGAGAACCAGTGTATAAACTTGATGATGCCGTAAATGCGGCGACAGTATAAAAATGAAATCATTTATATAGTTTGAATCGATTCTCATGATTATAAAATTATTAAATTAATAAATAAATAAATACATAAAGCTCAATATTTTTATGGATGTTACGAAGTTTTCGGCTGGCTATTTTCATCTCTAAAGACATAAGGTATTTATATAATTAATTACTCTGAATTTTCTATAGAAGCACGTGTTAGAGTGTTTTTTATAATTCTAAATTGATATTAAATTACAGTATGATGTACTTGTGACCTATAATTGTACATATATATATATATATATACATATATATACACACACACATATTTATATATAATTATTTCCACAGTCAAACAACGTCGCAGCTCACAAGAGCCATGACAATAAACAAACCGGAAGTCCAAGAATCGGGTTTCGCTTTCATTTGTGCTTATCTGTTAGACATATCCGAACTCGGGATTCAAAATCCGAGTCTCTTGCATGCGCGCAAGTACGCTGCCATCTGAGCAACCGCGCCATGCACAAGAATATCTATTAACTAACACAACGATAACCCAAGACGATGTCTCACATATATATATACTATGTATTATATATGTGTGTGATTGTGTGTGTGTTGATAATTCGTGATGAGGCTAAGTACTTCATGAACACGAATAGATCACTTTTGAGCAGCTCATATGATTTATATAGCCAGTAATCTCTCCATCTTTTGCCTCATCGTTGATAGTATAGTAAATAAAAATCCGATTAATGAAAAAGAAGGTTCAATTTGATAATCATCAATATAAACATATTTATTAATCTCTTTGTCTTGTAATGGTTATCTGATTACCGGCATATCAATCTTTTGGAGGGTTATAAAACAATGTAGCGTAATATCTTGGAAACAATTCATTTTACATCAATAACATTACATAACATTACGTTAATTATATTACATTAATAACATTACATAACATTACGTTAATTATATTACATTAATAACATGACATTAATTGAAGTGAACTTTCACCTCAAAACAAACCGTTATCTGAGGTTCTTATTAAAAAAGTATTACAGTTTTGTTGTTGAATATCTTTTCTTTATAAGGCACGGTTGTAATAATTACTCGAAGTCAATATTATGAAAAAATAACTTTATGCTTAATGTTTAAGTCTATTTTCATTAATCAGTGTTCGAGGAAAATGCCTTGCGGTCTTCAAAAATATAACTTAAATTTTATCCTTTTCTTTTAATCCACGGATGCGCCCAGCAAACATTTAAATCTGTTCGTTATTTGCGTGCATACCCTTCCATTTTAACGGTCACTGTCATATTCTGTCCTGTTTTCTTTTAAACGTGCAATACTTTGAGAAAATAAACGCCTGCACCGATTTTACCTTCGGTGTAGGCACCAACCATAACACTGACGAAGAGAGAAATGAGAAAAAAAAAAACGTGTTTTCGTCAGTATAAGCAAATATAATCAGGCAACGCGAAAATGGCACGTCGTACTTTGTTATAGGGCAAAGTGTGTTTTTCTGACAAAAGACATCTGTAAATCCTTTATACTTAACAACCCTTTTGTAACGAGTGACTACGTCTGTTTATTGAAAGAACCAATGAGGAATTTGGGAACTGAGGGCGATAGTGAACTTTTGGTCGGAATCAAAAGTGAAAGAAGTGGATATGTTTTTTTTTTTATTAAATAACGTTCTTTTTGTTGAACTGATATCTCGAGTTCTATGCGAGAAAACATGGCGCCCGTCGGGTAAATTTAATTATGAACAATCGACAACATGTTTATTTTTGATGACCGATTGGAGACTGTTGACTGAAGAGTTATCGGAAACTGATTGAGTACTACACACACACACACACACACACACACACACACACACACACACACACACACACACACAAACATATATATATATATATATATATATATGCATATATAGAGAGGGAGACAGATAGAGAGAGAGAGAGAGAAAGGTGTCTATGTTAGAATGAGAAACGTCAGATAGATACATATATTATAAATATAACTAATAAAGCATATATATATATATATATATATATATATATATATATATATATATACACACACAAATTTGTAGTATTCCGATTTATACTGGGTTGATATAATTCAGTAATTGTTCATATACCAATATATTTAAGCCAAAAAGGAGAGATGACTTAAAAAGTAAGCTACAAAATTATCATATTTCATAATTGAGTATTCATATAATGTTTTAACAAAAACCAAGATTTCAAGAAATGGGTTGATAGCAACAAAAAGTGTATTTCATTGTTAATTAAAATTGTTTCAAACAATATGTCATTTGAAAATTTTCACAAGAACAGCCTTTCTTCAGACTTATTAAATAAAAAAAGACTTTAACAAGGAAACATTAATGGAAAAGGAACATTTCCTTTATGAGAAAAAGAAAACAAACGGGAACACTTTACCTCCGTCGCATCCTTTGTAAAGTATTTTTTAAATCTATAATATAAAGCTGAATGTGTGTGTGCCTGTGTGTGTGTCTGTGTGTGTATGTGTCTGGTCACGAATAGGCTCCTATATGGTTGACTATTTAAAAAAAACTGATTACATATAATGATAGAAGATGTATTGAGACACAGGGATGGGTATGTTTGATCTGGCAGAACGGTGGTTCATTAAAATTGTGGGGTCTGCCTTCGCACCTGGTCCACAAAGTATGGAAATAAAAAAAATTAAATTACAAAAAACGTTTACAAGTATTTTTATATAAATATATATGAGAATACTTTTATAAATATGTTTTAACTTAAATAGGGATGGTATAATCAAATTGTGAGGTCTGCGTTCGCGCCTGGCCTCCATAGAATAGAAATAGGCACACAATTTAATAAAGACTTTTCATATCTATCTGCGTAAGTAAACTTTGATTATTATGTTTCAGTTTGAAGAAATATGGTATAATAAAATTATGGGGTGTTCGTTCGCACCTGCCCTCCATAGAATGGAAATATGTCACAAAGTTTAACAAGTTTTTTTTTAATATAGATCCACAGAATATTGTGATAAGTGTTTCAGTGTGAACAAGTATGCTATAATAAATAATGGGGTTTATCTATTTTATTTTTACTTTTATCATATTTTGCTTTGGTTTTCATGCCCCCAAATTCAACCCAAATTTACAACCCTTCCTTTTCATAACCTATGATACTTTCATAAATCAGAGTCCATTTTCTGTAGGCTGTTTTTGAACCCAGTCAACGACGGGTACTTTTGCTAATATATATGGATATATATATATATATATATATATATATATATATATATATATATATATATATATATATATATATATATATATATTATTATTATTATATTTTCACCCCAAACAAGGCACATTGCCACTTTGATGTAGGGGGCTACTATTAAGGACACATACTACAGGGTAACTAGGTGGGGAGTTGGGCAGCAAGATGTCGGTTCACGTTATACTTGAACTTCTGCATGTAAGTACAGTTGGGGAAGCAGGAACCTGGAAAGGAATTCCAAAGTCTAACGGTTCTGGGGAAGAAACTACTGGAGTACAAGGCTCTCTTACATCTAGGGCTTTCTACTGTGAAGGGGTGGGATTTTACTGCTTGTCGGGTTTGTCGGGGGTATTTATGTAGAGAGAGTACAAGTGCTTGCCGTTCGTCGGAACATTTACCGTTAAAGTACTTGTAGAACGAGTGGGTAAAGGGATGCTACATTGCGTCGATGGGACAGAGGCTGAAGCTTGCATGACAGTTAAGGACCTATTAGGTTGGCGACTCTCTTTTTAACCTTATCTAAGATTGAGAGACTAATAGCAGATGCACCGGCCCAAATATGATAACAATACTCCATACATGGGCGAATGCTGGCCTTATAAAGTAAGGATACTTTCGGACGTTAGTAGCTTTCTAGCACGGTAGAGAGAACCCACCTTCCTCGCAGCGGTCCTTGCAATGCTCTCAATGTAATTGTTCCAACTCATGTTTCCTGCGAACGTGAGGCCGAGCAGTTTTAAAAATGTGCTTTCAGATAAAGAGTCATTGGACATTGCTATTGGTGGTAGAGAAGGTTTCTTGTAGTTATTGAAGGAAACAAGTTTAGTCTTGGCAACATTGACTGTGACCATCCATTTTTGTCCCCATTCCATTACAGATTGGAGGTCATCCTCTAGTGTTTCTGCCATTTCTTTAAATATGTGTTCATTTTTTTTCCTGCCATATCTGTTATAGAGCGTGGTGTCATCAGCATATATACCCATATCACAGACAATTTTGTCAGGGAGGTCATTTATGAATAATAAGAATAATAGATGTCCGAGGATAGACCCCTGAGGCACTCCCGCATTTATATCATATTGTTTAGATGTACGGCCATCGAGGACAACCTGGATTTTTCTCTTATCTAAGAAGAATTTAATTATGTTAAGTATTCCTCCAGTGATACCGTATGATCTGATTTTCCTGGGAAGATTTTCATGGCATACCCTGTCAAAAGCCTTAGATATATCTAGAGCTACCGCTCTACACTCCCCTGCTTTGTCAAGTGAATGGTATATACGCTCAGAGATTGCAGTTAGAATGTCTGCTGTGGAACTGGCTTGCCTAAATCCATATTGTTGGTCGGTAAGAAGTTTAGCATCTGTAAGGTGATGGACTAGAGCTTCGTTAATTATGTACTCAAATATTTTGGCAAAAAGTGGGAGGGGGCTAATGGGGCGGTAATTTACTTGGTCAGTTCTTTCGCCAGAATTCTTGAAAACTGGTACCACAGAAGCAATTTTCCAGCATGCAGGATAGCAAGATTCATTAAGGTATTTATTGTAAAGTTTGAAGAGGATAGGAGCTACTTCGGCGGAGCACTTTTTAATAGCACAGCCCGGATGAGATCAGGTCCACATGGTTTGAAGTGTTAAGATTTTTTTTTATAATAGCATACACCTGAGAAGTATTTCCAGTATATAAACTATTTCCAGTATATAAACTTATAATATTAAACGGTAATATCATATTACGTTTATATATTTTCAGGCTTTTCTACAACGGTGCTTAATACATACAGATTAGTAGTAGCATAAAAAGTATTTATGGCAAGAAAGCCAAGTATCCTGGAAATTGATTTGACAGCCAGTCTGCAACACTGACTTACGGAAATAAAGAAATAAATAAAAAATAAAACACACAAAGGGAAGTCCCGCAGAACAGTTTTATACGTTTCTTTATATTTTCTCCCCTGAAGAAGAGCTACTACCCTGGAAAATTAAGGACATCAACACTTTGTACAACACATTAGATTGATAAATAAACGTAGTGTCGTTGAAAATTATTGAAAATTATTGAAAATTATTGAAAATTCATTCTAATACTGTTATTATATTTTTATATACTAACTATTATCCACGGTATTTGCTGCGAACCCCATTAATGTAGCAAACTACAACATTCTTCTCAATCTACCGTAAGTTTCATGCATAAATATATTATTTTTTTGCGTGAATAAGTAGAAACATATTTTCATTTTCTTGTGATCATAAACTAAATTTGTGTTAGGGTTTAAGGTTAGATTTAGGGTTAGTTTCTTCGACCAGTAACAGTATGCCCTCTACATTCTCTCATCAGATTATAATATTCAACTTGCATATGTTTCTTTTTAACTTCTCCTCTGAAGAAGAGATACTACTCTCGAAAATTAGGGACATCAACTCCTATCATCCTATCCTATCCTATCCTATCCTGGAATCCATACTATCATGTGCCGTACAAACGGCACATTATGTTAGTAAATAAACGTAATATAATTGAACATTATTGAAAATGTCTTCTAATATTGTCATTATCTTTTTATACGAACAACATTGACATAGCCTTCAAACACAACTCCACTAGGCACAATATTTCAATCAAATTACAACACTCTTCCCAAATAAAATATCTATGGTTCTTGCAAAATCCTGACGATTATTCGAGAATGAAACGAGAAACTTTCCAAGTAGCTTTGTTCCCAGGAATTCTTATACACATTGCTATATGGACAACAGTTGTTATTTATGCGCTGAGCCTTATGCAGTCTCTTCCAAATCCATATTATTAATCTTTTTACTTGTTTTATTAAAAATAGAAATGAAAATAGTAATTATTGAGAGAGAAATGAATGGTACAGTAAACATGTATAAAATATAATTAGTGAATAAAATTGTTATAATATGTAAGAGGGGGAAAACAAACGTAATGGAAAATTAAGAAATATCTCATATCAATGAAAATAAAAAAGATAATCAATTCTAACTAAATTGCATCAATTAATGATTGTTTGTTTAAACAGAGAAATACACCTAATAAAATATTTATTCAGTGTACTAATTAGGTTAAGGCTGAACGTATCTTTAGATTATACGAAATCAGCTGAAATAAGAAAACAGCTGAAATAACTAAAACAATTCTATGAATTGAAAATTAGTTCCGTATAAAAAAAACTACATACACATAATCTAGATTTAACAATTTTTAATATTATCTTGGACAAAAAATAATAACTATTTTTAACTAATAAATTAAAAAGTATAATAAAAGATATTTTAGTGTTGATTAAAACAATATGATCACACTATATTAATACATTGGTAAGGCGTAAATGGCTCTGCCATAAAAATCAAAGATGCCGTAAATACCATAACCAACGAACAACCAATTATGTTGTTGTTGTTGTTGTTGTTGCTGTTGTTATTATTGAAGGACACGCGTATTGAGATACTCAGTAAGGGGGCCACGAGTCATTAAATATTGAGAACAAACTGCTCCGTTAGGGGTTATTTCTAACTCTGCCGCTAATAGTAAGTTTATTTGCCATGTGTATTTATCCTCTGTATAATTATTTTTTTTATTCTATTTTTATTTTTTCATTTTTATATTTTTTGTTTTTGCTAATCTAAAGTTTTTACACAATTATTTCATTACGGTAATTTTATTCATGTCTCGTATTCAAAATAGCTTTTTGTAGACAGTATGTACTTTTTAGTTTTCATACCACGTTTGCTGTAGTCTATGACCTGGTGCTGTTAAGAAAAATACTATTCCCAAGTTTTCTTTGGATACTTTGAGATTGAATAGTTTCCATTACCATGTCCTAATGAATATTAAATTTTAAAATTCTTAATAACGTCTCCAATTTTTGTCTTTACTAATTTTCTACGTGTTCGCAGATTATTTAGTTATTTGCACAATTAGTCATGCATATTTTCCTAACTTATTTTAAGAAACTTTTTAGATCATAATATGTGGTTTACTGTTTCGTAGTTTTGCCGACAGACTCTACATTTATTCTTGGATTGTAAGGGATATTCGAGGTGTTTCTTACTTTCAGACTAGTTACGCTACTAAACTGAATTTTTACTGCGCTACATTACCCCGAGTGCAAGATAACACAACTGCGATTGTAAGCGTATTCGGTTCAATTTTTTTTAGAATATTTCGTCATAAGGAAAATACAATCCATAATAAAACGCTTCTAAAATTTTAACGAAATTTAAAATAAATTGAAAAAAATAGAATTAAATAAATAAAGAGAGTAGTGAAGAGTAGCGACGGATAAAATAGAGGTGAATGTTTGTTTTAACAGTGTCAACTTTAAATATTTACAAAAAAATCAGTAATTATCTAATCAGTAAATTTTCACCGATATTTAAGTGAAGAATGAACTTTATAAAGATATAATTTTTTTTCATGATCGCTGTATTTTTAAATTTTTGCCTCTATTCATTTGTTTTCACTCCTACCCTTGAAATTAAAGCCGGAACTGAACATGTACTTTCTGTATTCGGGAGAAAGAAGAAGATTGTAGGGGAAAAAACAAAGAAAAGCTACTTTTCAAATTCTGAGATTGAAAATGCGAATTTTGAATGTGTTTAGTTTTCCCTCATTTGTGTTTTGAAGAGTGAATGTGTTTAGTTTTCGGTTCTTTTTGTTTGGAAGTGTGAATGTGTTTAGTTTTACCTCTTTTGTGTTTAGAAGTGTGAATGTGTTTAGTTTTCCCTCTTTTGTGTTTATAAGTGTGAAATTCGTTAAATATGTTATCAACAATTATCATCTTTCAGATTAGCATCAAAATATTTTCTCTATTTTACGAAAAACACTACTATTAAATCTTTTAAAATAATTTTCACATTTTCTTTTTAGAAAGTCCAATTTTGCAAATATACCTTTAAATAGAAAATGCTTTGAAGACTAGATACCCGAAAAAAATATATACCACTGTGGAAGTTTTAAACTTACAATAATTCCTTCTGCAATTCATCGTAATGTATGTCGTAATGTATGGTGGCCGACAGGGGCTCCAAACAAAAAATATAAAGGTAAAACAAACATAATATTAGAGATATTGTACCATAAATACCGTTTGGAATTATATTTTTTTAATTCAATTATTAAAAAAAACGGTATTTGGCTCTTCGGTTACATAATTTTTTTTTTAAATCATCCTATAGTCCTCTTAATGTTTACATAAATGAATATTCACACATACGTTCCATACTTTTAAATACCCTAGTGTCTCTCATGATGCTATCGTCCATGTGTTTAGATTGTCTACCCGTAATTAAAAAATTGAATTATTTGAAATTTTTCCATATCTTCATAGCATATAATCCTAAATCTTATTTAAACATTAAAAAATAGTTTAATTCATTGAAAAATCTTTTAAAAATATATACATTTTATTTATATTTTCAGCGAAAAATACAAACATTGGGTCAAGTATGTTTTCAGATGGAAACGAAATAAAATTTAAAATTCTATCAGAAAATATAGAAAGAGTATTATATTATTCTGCATATTCAGGGGAAAACAAAATTTATTCAGAAATATTGAAGCTTCTCAAAACTTGAGGCCTCCCCAAGACGAGAGCCATTCATTTCAATTGATGCCAGATGGGGATCAGAACGTGGATGATGTAAAGATGGAAGCTGGGTTTTAGATGCATTAAAAGTAACCAGCCACTCATTTCCCCATTGTACAACGTGATCAAGATAAGAGTAGAGAAAACTTGGTTGTTTACTGTCTTAGATGTGCAACCATAGATAGTAGTGTCATCCGCATAAATGTCTACGAGTGATATAATGATGTGATTTGGAAGATCATTAATGTAGATGAGGAAAAGAGTTGGCCCCAGGTTGGACCCCTGAGGGACTCCAGCATTAATACTATGAGCTTCTTATTTTTGCCATTAATTGCTACTCTTATGAACCTATCAGAGAGAAATGATTTAATAATTGGGAAGACATTTCCAGCCATACCATAGCTGGAGATCTTGTGAAGTAAACCTTTATGCCATACCCTATCAAAGGCTTTTGATATGTCAAGAGCAATTGCTCTAGAAAGTTTGCCTCTGTCGAGAGATTCGCTAGTCCTATGAGATATTACTGTAAGCACATCTGCTGTTGTAGATCTAGCAGAACGGAAACCATATTGTGTGTCACTAAGAAGGTTATTTTTGCTGAGATGGTTGATTTAACACATATTCCAGCAACTAATTCATGACGCACAGAAGACTTATTGGCCTGTACTGAGAGGGGGTTTAGCGATCACCTGAATTCTTAAATACAGGGCATACTGATGAGATTTTCCAGGGTGATGGGAAGCAATTATCCTTAAGATAACTTTAAACAGTTTTGTAAGTATGGGCGCTAGTTCTGGTGGAAGTTTTTGGAGTACTATAATTGGAATACCGTCAGAAGGTTTTTTGATTAGTTTGGCAACATCTCGTACAGATATTTGTATATCACAAAGCGTGTTTTCTGATACAGGAGTAAATATTGGGGGTTGGCGGCCTTCGTCGCAAAGGGTAGAATTAGCTGCAAAGTTCTTGGCAAAGAGTTTGGCTTTGTTTGATGCTGCCGAGATGACCTCAGATCCATTGATGATAGTTGAGATAGAGCACACGCTTCTGTTCAGGATTCTGTTTGCTATTTGCCAAAACTGGTGGGAACCAAGTCGCGGTTCAGCTACTTTTAACTTGACGGACTGAGCATACAACTCTCTTGCGTTCTTTATTACTTTCTTACAATGGTTGCTGACAGTCCTGAAAGCGGCTTTAGTTTCCATGCATCTATTTCGTTGGAAGCAGTGGAAAAAGTGATTTCTGTGCGCAATGGCAGCAGTACATTCTGGAGACAACCATGGCTGGCTGTTAGGTTTTTGCTGAAACTTTTTCGAGGGTATGAAACGGTCTATACCTACAATTATGCATTCCGTAAGGTCTGATACTATAGAGGACACATCCTTTTTAAACATGGAACGCAGAGGTAGATCCGATATAAATGTACGGAGGCTATCCCAGTCAGCCATAGTGTATCGATATACTGTACGATGGAGAGGTACGTCTGAGGGCGTATTACATTTCATTTTTATCTTAATTGATACAACTAAGTGGTCGGAAGATCCTAGAGGAGACAGAACGGAAACTGAACATAGTTCAGGGCAATTTGTGAGAAAAAGGTCTAGGATACTTGCATACTCGCCGTTATTGCATTATTGTGGGGCACACGGGTGGGTTCGTGAACAATCTGAGTGAGGTCATAAGCAATGGAGAAATAATGACAGAACTTCCCCTCATCATCGGTCTTGTTTGAAGAGGTCAACCATTCCACATTGGGAACATTGAAGTCTCCACATACGTGAATGTTAGCTGAAGCATAAGCACATAGGACTTGGTCAATTTTCTCAGATATGCTTTTAAAGATAGTAACTCCGCTGTTGTGAGGGCGATAGAGAGTAAATATAAATGCAGTAGTGTGAGCTAGTGCAACCCGGAAGCACATATAGGGTAAGTTAGGATCTTCACTGGAGATGTTCCTACCACATGGAAAGCCATCTTTAATATAGGCAAATATTCCATGCCCATGGCGATCTTGGGGGTCAGATTTGGAAGTTAAGTTAGAGTATCCTTTAATTATGAACTCATTTAGGGAAATAGTCTGTCCAATGCCAGTTTCGCTTAAAAATAAAAGGTTTGATTTAGTCTCCTGTAATTGGGCTTCAACCTCTGGAAGGTTAGAACGTAAACCCCTGATGTTGGAGAAGGAGACATGGTAGTGGGGGTCTGCGTTGGAAATTGGAGATCGAAGTTTAATCGTGTATTTTATCTTGAAACTTGTCATGATGGAATTTTGAAATTTGTGGACAAGGTCGCCAGACTTGCTTAGAGCAGGACAGAGAGGGGAAACTAAGAGAGAAAAAGAAACGATTTTTTTTTGTAGAACGTGATAAGGTAAAGCCGTAACAATTACCCACTAATATGTCATCGAGAGGCCCTACCAGAAGCATGGTCCAGAATCCATTCCCCAAATGGTAATACAGCAGCCCCAGTATTTTGTACCTACTGATAGGACAGCCTCCTTAGTGGTTAATCCAAGGTTCGGGGCCCTGACTACCAGGCGGATAACGTCAGCCCAGATAAAACGTTTACCTCCAGCACACTTACTAGTGACATTGCAACAGGGATAGACATAGAAACAGAAATTTTCCGCCATTTCTGCCGACTGTTCGCGAAAATACTGCCAACTTTGTTTTAAAAAATAAAAATATTTGTTTTTCTCGGTGCAGTGGTTATCACTGGTAAAGAAATGAGGAAAACCCAATACAGAGGAAGAAATTTTAATTGTCAAAAGTAGAAACATAAAGATGAACAAATATGAAAAAAAAGACGTAAAGAAGTAAAGGAAAATTGTAAAGAAAAGGAAATTAAAGAATATAAACAAATAAATAAAATAGAATACATTTTTAAAAATTGTAAATAATAAAAAAAAAAAATTAAGTTTAAAAATACAAAGAAAGAAATAAAATAAAATAAATTTAAATTAACAAAGAACAACTGAATATAAATTACTTCTGAAACAACATGACTCAAAATGTATTGCTCATTTTGGATGATTTTAAACTGGTATAACCTAGACGTAAGTATGATCAACTTCATGATAATACAAACACAGTTCGGTTCAGTCTCTAAGAGGGATTTACTTCTGTACGTTACAAAGTCTAGTTATCTTTTATCGTCTCTCATTTACTACACAACCTGAGTATCGGTTTCCCACCTCAACCATTAAATATCGTCGCTAATTTGAAAGATTTTTATCGGGAGTGGGCAATTCTTCAAACAAATGCGATTTTCGATCTATATGACGAAGAAAGAAAAGTAGGTCCTCTACCTGATCCGGAAGTTTGTCGTAAAAAAAACTGGAGAAATTTCTGTTTCTTACATATAACTTTGGAACAATCTATTCTTTAGTATGCTATCTAAGAAACAAATCGTTATATAGAAAATGAAATCGTAAAACTGGAGTATGCTCATTAGATGACAACCAGAATTATGGCAATATTCACCCTGTTTGACCAGGAAGAGTGACTTTAAAGACTAAATCTATTTTCACTTTAGCAGCGGATGATATTTTCATCTAAAACAAGGCATATTGTCACTTGGAACGTAAGAAGTTACTGAGATCGTGTCTAACAGAAAACTCTACTCTGATCCTAAACACAAGGTACAGTGGGGAAAGAGGGGCTGATTACTTTTAATGCATCTAAAACCAAGCTCCTATCTTTACATCATCAACGCTCTGATCCTCATTTGATATCAATTGAAATGGATGGCTCTCGTCTATGGGGAGACTCCATGTTTTGATAAGCTTCTGGGCTTGACCTTTACTCCTGACCTGAAATAGAACTCGTATATCAAATCAGTTGCCAATGTCGCTGGAAAAATGGTAGGATCCTTCTACCGCTCCAGAAGATATCTCACTGTTTATGTAATTCTCTATCTATATAAAAGCCAAGTACGTCCAAGGATGGAGTACTGCTGTCACATCTGGGCAGGAGCTGCTAAAAACGGCCTATCCTGCCTTGACAGAGTACAAAATAGACTTATAAAACAGATATAGGGATGCAATATTGCGGCGATGGTACAGAGGTTGGTGTTTGGCGGATAGTGCAGGACCTATTATATTTGAAAAAATATACTTATTTAGACGTTCAATATCATCAAGGAAATGTATATATTGTACACCGCAACGCCGAGTTATCGTCTCCGCGAACGGCTGTATAGTGTGCACTACTTTAATTTCGGCTCAAAGGATGCAGCATTCTCTGCTTGTATTTCTGTTCTGTTTAACAACCTGACAGAAAATGTCGTGAAATTGATTGTGGTGTAAAGAGTTATAATTACATGTGTACGTAAATATCGTCTACTTATTTATTTACATGGCTTTTTGCACTGGCTGTTTTTTTTTTCAAAAGAAATTTTATTTGATTTAATGAGAAAGAATTGAGAAATTGCATACAGAAAATAGAATGAAATTAATAAAAAAAAATAATGGATGACAAAAAAATTGAAAACAATCCAAGAAATATTGGAAGAAAAAATTGTAGAATGAAATAGAAAAATGGAAAAGAAGTTTAAGAATGGCAAAGAAAGAACGGAAAATGTTGAAGAATGTTAAAGAAAGAATGGACAAAAAATAAAACATAGAAAAACGGGATGAAATTTAAAAAAAATGGAATAATGCAAAAAAAAAGGAAGAAAATAAACTTTAAAATGTAAACTGAACGATGAAAAGAAAAATTGAAGAATGAAACGAAAGACAAAATTGAAAGATGTAAAACAGAAAATAAATTTAAAAAGAAATTAAATCACGTTAAAATTAAAGTACCTAAGAGAATAAAGAATTCGGGGAATTGCAAAGAAAAACAATCGAAGATTGTAAACGAAATCTATGAACAACAAAGAAAATTACATATAATGAAATTAAATTATGGCGAAAACGAAATAAAAAAAAATGAAAAATGACAAGGAAATATCAGATAGAATGAATCAAAAAGCAAAAGAAATTGAAGAAAGTTAAAAGAGAGTGTAAGAAAAACTATTACAGACATATAAACAAATATAAAAAATGAATAATAATAATAATAATAATAATAATAATAATAATAATAATAATAATAATACAAAAACGGTTATAAAAACAGAAACAAACAAAAAATCAAAAACTAAAATAAACACGATAATAATAAAAAAGCAAAACAGCAAATAAGAATGAAAAAAGAAAGGGCATGGTTAATTATAATTTCGAATTTGGTTTTATTTATGGTTAAACGCTAGAAGATTGCGGTGTTTGTGTAAAAGAAACCTCCCTTCGGCAGTTTCCCAAAATACATGAATCGAAAGTCGTTGGTGTCACAAATCAACAAGAGCGAATCATTGCACAAAGCACAAAACAGCCAATGACAAACAACATCTGAATCTGAGCAAAAAAATACATACGAACCAAAACTCACTGTTCGATTATAAATTGGGGGAAAAAATAAATATGCTTGAAAGAACCAAACAAATACTCACGGTAGGACATTCATAGATTTATTTTGTATGAAGTAAAATAATATAGACATAAAAATATAATGAATAGGGGGTTAAAAAGCGTATTTCGTTTAGGAAATGGCGGGGGACGCTGAAAAGCAAGTAGAAACACGCCCACCTATAAGCAAAAATATTAGCCGTATCTAATAATAAGCACACAAAAAAACAGATAACATCTGTGTATATATATATATGTGTGTGTGTGTGTGTGTGTGTGTGTGTGTGTGTGTGTGTGTGTGTGCGTGTGTGTGCGTGTATGTGTGTCTGTGACTTTTATATCTAAGTCCATAAATTGAAAAAAAAAACAGTCATTCCGCCAAGTATATAATAAACACTTTAGTACCAGTCCATGGTGTAACGCTGCATATATATATATATATATATATATATATATATATATATATATATATGTTTTATTTTTTATTGGCGTTTTATCTGTTTATTTACACATGTTTCGGTTGCCGAATCACATAAACGATCCAGCAACTTCGTCAGACTTTACAGAAATGGTTATTATTATTTGGAAACATGATTTTAGAGGAAGTACGAGAAAAAAGGGGGGAAGGGAGGGAGCGGAGATCGACAATCGTTAAGTTTGTGGGGGTTTAGGAAGTTCAGCTAGGCGCGGATAGAAATATAGGGATATAGGGAGGGGGAGGGGAGAGAGAGGTAGATAAAGAGGAGAAAGGAGAGGAGAGGGGAATAATTTCTATTTTACGTTTTAAGATTTAATAGATAATATAAGTTGGTGGAGTTAGTCGGGTTTTTAGTTGTTCAACCAGACACCGGAATATATGAAATAGATGAGGAAGAGAGAGAGAGAGAGAGAGAGAGAGAGAGAGAGAGAGGAGTTACGTACGTGTCAGATGCGTTTGGCATATTAAGGGTTAATTTTAGGTTGTTCGTAGTAACTAAGATGCGTCTTCTCGAAGTAGGTTGAGTTACAGCGAACTTAATTACATTTATCTATTTAAATTCATTGACTATGAACGTTCTTTATGAAGTCAATATGAATACATATACAAACATGCACGTATATACGCATATACATACACACATACATACATATATACACATACATAGATATAGATGCGCACACAAATATACACACACACATATATACATACTTATACATATGTAGAGATACAGATCTCCAGTAAGATATTGATATATATATATATACATTCATACATACACACACACGTACCCATATATACACATACATATATATGCACACATATATAAATATACATGCATATAGATGCGCGCGCACACACACACACACACATATATAAACACATATATATATAAACATATATATAAACATATATATATAAACATACATGCATATAGATGCGCACACATTCACATAGATATATATATATATACACACATATATACATACATATACATATGTAGAGATACAGATCTCCAGTAAGATATTGATATACATATATACATTCATACATACACACACACGTACCCATATATACACATGCATATATATATATATATATATATTTATATATATACAAACATACGCACAGATATGTGCATATATATATACATACATACACATACATACAGAGGCATGTGCATATTTACACTAAGTAAATAAAGTAAAGTTAGGATAAATAAATGGGTATAATTAATGAGGCGAGGCTAGGTAGATGCATGATAAAATATGTTCCAATATATGTTGTTGGTTTAATATTTGGAGGCGTGTATGGAGTTGCCTGGATATAAGTGCTCATTAGGTAGGGGTTGAGTTATAGTTGCTCGTAGGTCCTAATTTTTAGGTAGGTTTAGATTCAGAAAGAGATAGACGGGGCCTACATAATATTCTAGGGGTGATTACATGGTTTAATATACTAGTTTGGGGTGTCTGATATGAGGGGTCAGATGTAACAGGTTACGAGGGTTAGGCATTGGTATAAGTTTACACACACACATATCTACCGACATATAGCACAAGTAATGCATATACAGGACTACATACACATGGGAGTACTGAGTCAATTGTAAATGGTTACATAGGTGAAAAACAGAAAAAAGAGAGATCTAAATAAAGATAAAGATAAGAATAGAATAAAATAAAAAAGTAAAAATGATAGAGATAATAGGAGGAAGAGAAGGAAAAATGATGATTGTAAATTAAATGCAGTGAAGGTGAAGATATGTTTAGGGATCAATTATAATTCCTTAGGTAGTTTTGTATATATAGTCGTTAAAATTATATGTATCGGAGATATAAATGTAAGTAGTAAAAGTTATTAATTAGGCTGGAGTGTTAACAATTAAGTTGTATTATATTTATAGTTATATGTTTAGTAGGATGTTTAAGAGTTTAAATGCGGTTGGACCGATATAGGGGGCCTGAAGCTTTAAAGGTTAAAAGTTATGGAGGTGGTGGTTAAGTTATAACGAGTCAGGGGTTCGTGTAGTTCCGTTAAGTTTATATATATATAAGTGTTGGGTGTCTAACCTGGTGTTTTGGTTAATGGTTATGTCTAACCTTATTTCCAGTGTCAAGTGTATTGCAAATGTAGACATATACACATACATACACACATACAAACACATACATACATATACATCCAGATATACACACCCACGCATCCATACGTCCACCCATGCATACAAATACATGTACATATACATAAATACGCCCATGTACACGCATACAAATATACGTATACACAGATATACATACACAAACACATACCGATGCAAATGTACACGACACATGATTATATACACACATACATGTACATATACAGACACATATATAAATACATACACACATAAACCTAATTCATGCTCACGCATACATATACATATACATACAAAGATACATATGCGTGCCTATAGAGAAGTAAGTGCGTTAAAGATAATGGTATTTTAAAAATAAAGCACATATTTGCTCTGCAAGAGTATTGAGCACTCTCGTCAAGTTTTTACTAATTACCATTTTTGATATATATATATATATATATATATATATATATATATATATATATATATATATAACTATTTTAATATCGACAGTCACAGTGTTTCATTCTTCCGGAATCATCAGTGCAACAAGTTATAATTGCAACTGGCCGTGGGATTCAAACCCAGCGACGAAGTCATATCTGTTTTCATTAACAAGGCATAAACCACAATTCCACCGTCATTCACAACGATATTCAAGTGAAATTAAAAATTTATAAAGGCATAAATGTTATACAAGCACGGTCTATAGTGATCAAGTGATCTCGCACGATTGCCAAATGACAGATTTATTCATTTGAAGCGACAGTGTTCAACTGTTGCGGAAATAATTATAATTATTAATCATTATTTTTAATGATGTATCATTGTAGTTTCCACAGATGCAAATTAACTGAAACTTCGGTGTTTATCAAAAAGTACTCACTTATAATCAAATCGTAATTATAGAATATTTATTTCTACATGGTTCTGCTGCAATTCCTATAGTCCTCTTAATGTCTGTATAAATAAATACCCTCTTCCCCTTTCTCTCTCTTCATCTGTCTCTTCGCCACCCACCCTCTCTCTCTCTCTCTCTCGTTCTCTCTCTCTCTCTCTGTGCAATTATATATATGCATATATATATATATGTATATATATATGTGCGTATATATTATTATTATTATTATTATTATTATTATTATTATTATTAATAATAATAATAATAATAATAATAATAATAATAATAATAATAATAACTAGCGAGACCTGTGGAAATTCCACAGCAGCATTTTTCATATGCAATATATTGTTGCTGGGCATGTTGTGAGTGTTCTGTTCAGCATGAATGAAGCCACAATCATATTATTCTAGTTTTTTTTATTAAAACTGTACTGCCCCCTTACTAAAATAATAACTTTGTTATATTTCCTGGGCCGATTATTTCATTACACACACACCGGTCAATTATCTCACATTTTATCATTTTTCATAATTATTGAATATGTTACTATGTTCGACAATAATTGTTCATAATTTCAACCCACATTATCGCCCCTCCCTTTACTAAAATATTAAATTTGATATAGTGTATCGGCTGATTATTTTATAAAAAACACAACTATCAGTTAACTCATATTTCATCATTTTTAATAATTCTTGGATATGGTACTAATTTTGACAATAATGTTTCATCATTTAAAATCACCATATAACACACCTTACTAAAATAATAACTTTGATATATTGTCTAGGCTGATTATTTCATTACACACACACACATCAATCAACTCACATTTCATCATTTGTTTCGTAATTCTTGGATACGTTACTAATTTCAACAATATTTTTTTATAATTTAAACCAACGTTGTCGCCAAACCTTACTAAAATAATAACTTGATACATTTGCTGGACTGATTATTTCATTACAAACACACTAATCAATTACCCCCCCATTTCATAATTTTTCATAATTCTTGGGTATGTTAGTAATTTCGATGATAAATTTTCATAATTAATACCCACATTACCGCCCCTCCCTAATAAAATAATAACTTTTACATATTATGTGGGCTTATGGTTTTATTACAAACACACTAATGCATGAAAGCACATTTAATCATTTTTAATAATTCTTGGATATGTTACTTATTTCGACAATCATTTTCTGGGCTGATTATTTAATAAAAAGCACAAGTATCAATTACATCACACTTCATCATTTTTCTTAATTCTTGGATATGTTATTCATTTCGACAATTATTTTTAATATTTTTAACCCACATTATCAACCCCCACTACTAAAATAATAACTTAGATATATTATCTGGGATGATTATTTCATTTCAAACACACCAATCAATTAACTGTCATTTCTCCATTTTTCATAATTCTTGGATATGTTACTAATGTTGACAATTATTTTTCATCATTTTAACCCACATAATCACCCCAATTACTAAAATAATAAGTTTGATATATTGTCTGGTCTGATTATTTTATTGAAAACACACTAATGCATTAAATAACATATCATTTTTCATAATTCTTGGATGTGTTACTAATTTCGACAATTATTTTTTCATAATTTAAACCATCCTTGTCGCCCTCTCTTACTAACATAATTACTTGGATATATTTCCTGGGCTGATTATTTTATTATAAACACACAATCGATTAACTCACATTTAATCTTTGTTCATAATCCTGGATATGTTACTAATTTCGACAATAATTTTTCATAATTAAACCCCCACATTATGCCTCTTCCTCCTACTTATATAATATATTTGATACATTGTCTGGGCTTATTATATCATTACAAACATACCAATCAAGTAACTTACATTTCATCATTTTTCATAATTCTTTGATATATTACTAATTTCGACAATAATTTTCATAACTTTAACCTATTATGTCGCTCCCGCTTACTTAAATAATAACTGATATATTGCCTGGGCTGATTATTTCATTACAAACAAATCAATCAATTCTGGGCATTCTCATATTATATATGTTTCACCTATCTTATCCAATCCTGGGTGACGCCGCATATTCTGCTAATATATATTGTTCACCTATCTTATTCGATCCCGGGCGACGCTTTCTGATAGTATATGTTTGCACATCTCATTCAATTCCGGGACTGACTTCATGTCCGCCACCCCACTGTTGAAAATATGCATTAAATAAAGTAATGTTTTAATCGTAAACTGTTTCAGCCATTTCCGAGACTGACTTTATATCCTCAACCTACTGCTAAAAAGATACATGAAATAATGTAATGTCTAAATAGTAAACTGTTTCAGCCATTTACGGACCGACTTTATATCCCAAACCCACTGCTAAAAATATACATGAAATAATGTAATGTCTAAATAGTAAACTGTTTCAGCCATTTCTGGAACTGACTTATAATCCCCAACCCACTGTTGAAAATATACATGAAATAAAGTAATGTATAAATCGTAAACTTTTCAGCCATTTCCGGGACTGACTTCTTATCTCCCGTCCTACTGTTAAAAATATACATTAAATAAAGTAATGTCCAAAACGTAAATGGTTGCAGCCATTTCCGGAACCGACTTGATATTTTCCACCCTAATGTTAAAAATATACATTAAATAAAGTAATGTGCAATGTGTAAACGGTTTCACCCATTTTCGAGACTGATTTCATATCTCCCATCCCACTCCGCCCCCCTTAAGTAGACACTTTATTAAATCTCCACACTAACGTACTGTACTTGCAATAACCCTTATCCCTGAATGGCTTCCGGGCCTTGATAAGTGGTGACGACCTTGTAATATATATATATATATATATATATATATATATATATATATATATATATATATATATATATATACATGAAATAAAGTAATGTTTAAATCGTTAACGGTTAGAGTAATTTCCGGGAATGACTTCATATCCCGTAACCCACGGCTTAAAATATACTTCGAATAAAGTAATGTTTAAATCATAAACTTTTTCAGCAGCTTTTCGAAAGTAATACATAAAACATTAACACGGTAATGGATTAGGAAACCATTGCTTCAACATGAATTTCTGAGTGTAGTATCAGTTGCAGAATTCCAGTCACTTAAATCCGCCCCCTTTTTGGTCTTGATTAATGAAGAAGAAATCCTTAATTACTGATACAATTTTTATTTTTGTTATTGACCAGAGTGCCCCTTTTGGGGAGCTGGTATCCCCCTAAATTTTTAACCGACCTCATGTCCAATTCCGCCCATGTGGGGAGGCAAGTAAAAAAAAAATATTCAGAACGGACATTTTCCAGGGCATTTTATAATTAATCAGAAGTGACATTTCCAGGGCATTTTGTAATTAAATCAGAAATAACCTTTTCCAGTCACTTTTTTAATATTAAAACTTTGTTACATTAAACATAGTACCTATTCACAATGCCTCCCCACGGGACAGATTTAGACACCGGGGTTGTTTCTTTAACGTGGAGAAAAAATTATCTTAGTCGTAAAGGATTTCTCTTCCACTGAGAGAGAAGAAATTGAAATATAGCACCTGAAGAACAGCTACTACACTTTGATCTTAGCCAAAAGACAAATCATTTTATTAGCTTTGCCTCAACAGCGACACCAATATTTTTTAAATATTTCAAGGGTAATAAGGTTTATTTGGAATATTCCACTTTCCTTTTTTAGGGACGCACAGCATGATAACGGACGGAGCGATAAGCGTAGTAGTAGTAGTAGTAGTAGTAGTAGTAGTAGTAGTAGTAGTAGTAGTAGTAATAATAATAATAATAATAATAATAATAATAATAATTGTGACAGTAACCAGGTTAAAGGACACTAAATGTTACATTTTTTTTAACAACAGGTCAAGTAGACCTAAACATTATAAAGTTACATTCCAGTAACCACGCTTTTATTCATTTAAAAAATAATGCAAATATTTGACGGAATGTTTTGTCGATACATGAACAGCAATAACATAGAGTTATATATGCTTGATTTTACTACATAAGTTGGACTCTGCAGGCGTTTACAAATCAATTCACAAAGGATGATAATAAAAAACAATAAAAATACTAATATTATTTGAAGATTCATGAATGTAGTTTCAAAAAGGTAACACCAAAATCTGTTTATTCATGAGGCTCCATCTTTAATAGAAATGGCGCTCAGATATAATGTACATTTTACTTTAATATCAAGTAGTAAAATTTTCTAAGGACAAAAGTGAATAAAACAAATCGTATATATGTATATATATATGTGTGTGTGTGTGTGTGTGTGTGTGTGTGTGTGTGTGTGTGTGTGTGTGTTATAGGCTTTTGCGATTATATTTCACTTTTTGTGTATGCCAATCTTTTGTAAAAAAAAAAAAAAAAAAACGTTTGTTTTTATTTAAAAGCTGTATGTTTCCTATACATTACAACGGAGCATTTATAAATGAATAAAACTTTCGCTATATTAAAAGTTCCAAAGTTTTATTTATGTAAACAATCACTCATTGCAACATATCAGCTTTTTTGCATTATAAAATGACAACCTAAAATAAGGATGTGAGTTCTTTTATGTGTTCGTTTTCAACATTAAATGATTATGCTTCTTTCTCTAGAAAAAAAATTGTTTTTTTTTGTCTGATGAGTTTACCCAAGGAAAAATTAAATGTTAACATAAACATATTGGCTGTTCTACCTAAACAAAACAGTGCTGTGAAACATGTATCGATATTTGATATGTTAGAATAATAATTAATATGGTAAATAAACCCTTGAAATATAGCGAAATTGTTATTCATATATATATATATATATATATATATATATATATATATATATATATATATATATATATATATATATATATATATATATTACGCAACTATTGCCACAAAGATTCCACGCGTGAGTATCTATAGATTGTCAAGACTGGGGAAAGCTAGCTACCATATATACATATGTGTGTGTGCGCGTGTGTATGAACCTTCGAATAGTTTTTCGTTTGTAAAAATGCATAGCCGCATACAAACATACCAATTCATGAGAAACGCAATATTGGATTACTGATATGAATACATTAAAAAACGTATTTCTTTTTATAAATGTAAAGTGTAAACGCCGACCCCATAGCATTATTTCTGTGGATCAATATATAAGGGCTTTTTTCAAGGGAGGCCCTTATTTTGGGCCCCTGTACTAGACTTGAACACGGGAGATACAAATACAATCATGCTAGTGCCGTTTCTATCCAGAAAAGTCAGCAACAAATCAGCTTGGCTCAGATTGGCAGGTATTTATAAAACTAAGCCGTCAAAGCTATCAGAGCACACAGACGCAGAAAGGTCACAACTGATTGACTGACACTACGATTGGAAATAACGAAATATTTCTCTCTGTTTTCATGTATATCTATTTTTTCTTTCTTTTTACTTTCTATCAGTCATTTTCTTTCTCTTGTAGAGAAGGAAAACTTGTATGGATAATATTGTAGAGTTGAGCGTCGGCTGGTACACATATGCAGCTTGTATTCAATCGAAGTCAGCGACAAAAGCTCGGGAATGGGTCCCGAGTTTAAGAATCTCCTTTTAATGTTAAAATGATATAATTTTATTTATTTTTAAAGAATAGTCTTTATTCACTTTTTTATAGAACCTTTCCAATTTCGGGAAAACGGCGCCTATCATCAATGCCGACGACGAAAACCTTGACGCCGACTTCAAAAAGACCCACCAGTAGACGTGGCAGAAGTCGTATCGACCGCTTAGTTTAAAAATGGAGATGTGCCTGTCATTAACCGTGTTTAACACCTGGGGGCCTAGTTGCCGTGCCAACGACCTAACAACCGTTGCAGTGACGTGCTCATGACTCGAACAAACCAAGTAACCCTAACCCGGCAAACGATCGAATAATTTAAACGTAATTTTTATTTATTGCGGACTATTATCCTCATCTTTTTTTTTAAAGTTGTTGTTTCACGACGTTTCGGCCAACTAGTTCTCTGGCCTTCGTCGGGTGGTAACCGTGACGGGATAGGAACTCCAAATCTCGTAACTGTATTCTTAGCAATTACTGCCATTCATAGTTGTTGTTCGATATGGATGCCAGTAATTGCTGAGAATGCAGTTAGGAGATTCAGAGTTTCTATCCCGTCGCGGTTACCACCTGACAAAGGTCAGACGAATAGTTGACCGAAACGTCGCGAAACAACAACTTAAAAGAACAGATAAGAATAATAGTCCGCAATAAATAAAAATTAATAAATAATACTCATCTTAATAATGGATTCCAATTAAATAAATTTAAAAGTATTTTAATTAATTAAAAGAAAACTACACGTTGACTGACTATATTTATAGATTTTTTTTAATAATTCATTTTAACTGTCTGATCACAAAACATTATATCTATTGCTCTTGGCGTTTGGCTAAGATGAAAGTGTGTTATTTAACCTCCGCAATATCAGCGTCATCTTACGCCAGAAGTTTTATTATCTTTCTTGAAATAAAAAAAAATGCTACTATTGTTTTTTAAAGCGCCATGGTTTTTTACTAATATCTCTTTAATTAAATGTATTAATAATTATAATAAAACTACGATAGAATAAATTATTGCGTATATTCAATGGTATTTGTTAATACAACTTATAAATGTATGTTATGCAATATTAATTTATTAGCAACTATTAAAAGTAATATGCAAATAAGCCATGTCGACTATGGTCTGAACGAGTTTCAACATAGGTACCTGTACGGTGCAATGCAATATTGTTCGTTCATATATATATATATATATATATATATATATATATATATATATATATATATATATACTCGGGTTTTTTTTATATTCAAAAGTAATGGACTAATGAATTCAACGAGGTTGTTAGATAGTGCTCAATAAAAAGAGCTGATAATACTTGTTTATTGTTATATAAACATGCTCACATCCCGCTGCTACAAACAGCCACTTGTTTCAATCAAACAACAGATATCATCAGGCAGCGACTTGACTATTCAAAAGTTCAATGAATAATATATATATATATATATATATATATATATATATATATATATATATATATATATATATATATATATATATATATATATGTGGCTTCCAGTGTTTTTACAGGGGAATATGTTACGTTACGCTAGCCAAGGGAGATAATAAAATCTCAATAAATCCCTTTTTCTTAAAAAACAAATTTCTTGACATTTGGAGATATAGGTGAATGCTGGAACATTCGACTACAAATCCAATGATCCCCTATCAAAGCCTGGGTGTACCTCACTGTCTTATTTTTATTTTTTATTAATGAATTCAATTTACAACACAAAATGTACCATTTAAAATTGCCGCAAATCATTTCTCCGTTTGCATATTTTAAAACTAAAAATTAATAAGAAGTGGGCATTCATCGTGAAGCCCAAATATCAGCTGACGTTATATTGTAAACATACACATACGGAAAATGATGAACGACATTATCATTATTATTTTTTTATTGATTGGTTGATTTATTTATTGCAAATAAGTCTACCGGGTAGATTATTTCTCGTAATACATAATATTTAATAGAGTTCGATTTCATAATAATATATACGCAATCTACATAGATTAAAATGTCATTTTTAAACGTATTGTACAACTGGGCAACGCCAGGCGTCCAGCTAGTATATATATATATATATATATATATATATATATATATATATATATATATATATATATAAAGAGAGAGAGAGAGAGAAAGAGAGTGGGTGAGTGAGAGAGACAGAGGTGCCTTCAGTAGACTTCCAGACTTTTTTGTATGGGCACTTTTATTGATAGCCCATACAGGAAACTAGTCTCCTTCGTAGTAATCTTCTCCGACTGCAATTCACTTTTTGTACCGTTTCAACAACTTCTGCGAGGCCCAATTGAAGTCCTCTTGTGTGAGCATGTCAATGACCATCGTCACAGCCTCTTTCATCTTCTCAATTGTCTCATAACTAGGGCTATGACAACAGCATATTCTTTTCATTGTTTTGACTCTCGAAAATATATACGACACAGTTAGAGACAATTAATCAACCAAGACCCACATCACTCTACATAAAAACATGTAAGATATCAATTGACCTGAGAATCAAAACAAGGAAAAGAATATGCTGTTGTCATGGCCCCACTCATAAGTTCTAAAATGTGTTCACGTCAAGATTGAATATTTTTTTGAATTTATAAGCTGTAACAATCAGGCTTTAGTGGGCTGTATTCTAATTCCTTCTGTAGCTGTTCAATTGAATCTGAAATCATAATAATTGGTCAGTCATCTCATAAGATGTATAGCAATGAGCTACTGAATTTTCAAGCGTCTACGGCAATTTTAAATGCTTGTACTAAAATGTGTGGAAACTTATTGAAGGCACCTAGTAAATATGTGCTTCTCATTTCTGTTTAGCATTTTCTTGTGCCTGAATTTTCCATACTATTTTCTTCATACGTTATATATTTTCACTATATACTTTTCTGAGTAAAGTTCACATTTCTGTCCCCTTTGTCCGCGCCATTATTTTACTTATCAATATATCTGTAACGCTGTATTCATTTATAGTTTTTTGCTGTGCACTTTCCTTATTATTTATTTACCGACTTTTTTCACTGGCTTTCCTGAATGCATTGGTGAATTAGGTTGATGAATTGCCGACGAAATTCCGAAGCCAGTTCAATAAATAAATATTGGAAGGAAAACGAACACAATTTTGAGTTAGGCGATCGCAAGGTAGGGACACAAAAAGGAAATGGTGAGCGTAAGCAGTAATTCGATCTGGAGGTAGTGTAGTTTTGTGGGCACGGACGGGCAGGTGGAAATACATGAAATAAGCGGGAAAATCTGTCGTTTATATTTGGTGGGGAAAGGAGGTCCGGATGATACAAAAGGAAATACTGAAAATAAAAAAGGGAGGAAATCAGTACAGATATCCTTAGGATAATAAGGGAATAATTTATTCAGAAGAAATAAAAAATAACATAAAAATAAAAAAAACAAGTTAGTTGAATGTGACAAAGAAAAACAATTTTAGATAAAGAAATGAAAAACACCAACAATATAAGACAACATAATATTTTTTCTGACACAAAAAACAAGAATATTTTAACCTGATGAAGTGAATAATATATATATTACAATAGAAAAATGCGAGCATGAAAGGAAACATGGTTAAGCTTAAACATAGAAAAGTAAAGAACTAGTTGTTAAACCTGGAAAAGAAAAGGGACAAGGAATTCTAGTAAAAAATATAATAAACTTATAACTTAAAATATTGTAGCTTTAAGAATTAATTATATAATGTAATAAACTGAAGGTAAAAAAATTTAAATGCTACAATATTTTAAGTTATAATTTTATCATATTTTTTACTAGAATATCTTGTCCTTTTATTTTCAAGTTTTAACTAGTCCTTTACTTTTCCATGTTTAAGCTTAACCATAATACTTTTCATGCTCGCGTTTTATGTAATGTGCATTCTGTTCAAAATTTAAAAACATCATTGAAAATTTTATATCTATATAATTAATTGCTAGATGAAAGATAATGTTTTAAACGTGTATCAAAATGTACATTAAATAAAATAAATCCAAGGTAATTTTTTGATTCAATTTAAATTAAATTTTTATACCTTACTTTGTAAAATTTATAAAAGTGCATTTTGAAGATAAATAAATTTCAAATTGAATCTTGAACCTATATTTTTAAAGCCTATAGTAAAAACATTTTGTTTAACAATTTTCATGCCTTGGATGAAATCCTTTTCTGACTTGTATCTTATCTTTTTAAGATTATATTTTAAAACTCTCCTTCTCTCTATTTCAGCTTGTATTTCTCCTCACACCACAACTCATTTTTGCAACACCCTCTTTGTATTATTACAGGTCTGAATATTCTCTCTGTTTCAGTTTTTATTTCTCCTCACACCAAAACTGATTTTTGCAACCCCTCTTTGTAATACAAGTCTGAATAATGAGAAAATCTTAATTTTTTTTAACAAAACCTTTAAAATAGATTTTAGAATAAATTTTTTAAAACTTCTTTCAGAATAAAATATTTTTAAAATTTAATAAGGAACATATTTCATATAGGTTTCATTAACAAATATTAAGTACATAACGAGAAAAATAGAAATGAAAATTTCAAAAGGAGTGTATAACTGGTTACGTCTCAATAGTAGTCCTCGCCAGCGAAAGTCTTTGTTATTATTATTATTATTATTATTATTATTATTATTATTATTATTATTATTATTATTATTATTTAAAACATTTTGTGTCCTGCTCTTTCGCGCGATGACTAATGTATGTATGTGTGTATGTATGTATGTTTGCATGTCTGCCTAAACTTTCGTCAGAGGCGACGAATTTTACCAAGATCAGTATCGTTTTGAAGTCGACCTTTCAGACGAGAAATATAAAAACTTAGCCAAAAACATTAATGTCCTCACCTTCCACTGGGCACTTTTCTCCAGGGGGGGTCGCTTTTGAACGTCCTCCTCTCCTTTCGATTGTCTAGCCTTAATTTAAACATAAGTCACTTCGGGTTTCGCGGTGGTCGTAACAGCAATGAGGTAAGATTTTTTCCCGTTCTTTTCCTCCTCTGTGGTACGGGTTCGAGCCTCCCTTCCTACTACCACTTTTTTTTGCTCAACATACACATCCAAACACCCGGGCAAGGCTGGGCTGAAATGCTAGTATATATATATATATATATATATATATATATATATATATATATATATATATAAGTGAACGTGTCTGTGTGTCTGTGTGTGTGTCTGTCTCTCTGTACATTTCCCTACGCAATAACTCTGTCAATTTTTAGTCTACATACTGGAAATTTGATATACAGGGTACTGAGATTTGGGAAAATCTATGTGATCGGTTTCGGCCAGAAATTTAGCTGTTAAGGGATCAAAGTTCAACGATTTGACCTTTGAGAACTTTGAAATTTTACATAAAATTTACGCAGACATAGAGCAAGCTTTTTAATCGGTTTTTGGCGGAGAATTTTGCTGCCAAAGGGTCGAAGCTCAAAAGATTTGAACTGTGTGATCTCTAGCAAACTATTAAGCCAACGTTGGGTCTAAACATTTGAAATTTTACAAAGATATTTAGACATGCAGCAAGCTTTTTAATCAAGTTTTTGGGCGATAATTTGGATGCCAAGAGGTCAAACATGGAAGAGTTGATCTTCGTAGACTACGAAACTCCTCCGCCAATTTAGAGCCAAAACCCTTAAAATTTTAGATATAGGTTACCTCGACATAAGCCAAACCTTTTAATATATATATATATATATATATATATATATATATATATATATATATATATATATATATACCATCATCATGTAGTCCGTCAATCTTGACGATAACTAGTTGGGGCCTCAGTACTTTATCCCTCGGTGTTGGTGTAGTCTCTCTCCATCACCACATGACTTTCTACCTTGGCTCCAAACTTGCTTGCGTACTTTGGATGCAGTATCTGATAGACATGCTCTGAACCTCCAGTGCTCATGTCCAGATAAGGCCAACAAAGCAGTGGTGTTTGATTTTGAGGTTTGTTCCCCTAGTCTTCGCCCAACCAAGAGCACCCACAAAATAGTGGAGTAGGGGTTGGTAGTGTGTCAGGGCATGTCCACACATCGGTGGGCCATAACGAGCAACCTCTGGGGTCCCCTACTACTCCGAGATATCATAGTGTCATCGTAAACCGGCGTTTTACTATATATATATATATATATATATATATATATATATATATATATATATATATATGGCCCACATATAATAATAATAATAATAATAATAATAATAATAATAATAATAATAATAACGGCACAAGTTGGTGAACATATTTATCACTCTCTTAATAATCGATGACTACCGCGCGAGGAACAAAAAGGATGCCTGAAGGGAATAAAGATGACCATAACAACGACAAATATACAACAAGCAACCAGGATTCTGGGCACAACGGATATAAGTGCTAAATATTAATTTGGTAAGAAATGCCTCGGGTCTGATCCTGATCGTGCATTGATTATTTCGATGACATAATCCCTACTGGGAAAAACTCAGCAAGTGAGAAATTCTCCAGAGTTTTCCGATTCTAAAATGCAAACACGATTACAAAAACAGTCTGAAGCATCTAAGTAACACAAATACGTCATCTTAGAAGTATAGTCAAATTTTGGCAGGTTTTTATTCCTTTAGATATTCGAGCCTCGTCGAATATTGAAATCTTTCTGTGGTTGATCTTCCGCCATTCTCCCGATTCTTAGAGTCAATGGCTATATTGATCTATGCATCTAATTATCGATCAGTCTCTAACATGCTCTCTGTCTTACTTTCCTTGACAATACATTGTATTTATATCCCTCCTCTTCATCTCTAGGTCCCTTAAGCTTCTCTCTCCTTATCTATCGCGTTTTCTTCCTCACTCTCACTTTCTCTCTTTTTCCTTCTCAATATATTTGTCGGTCATATATTCACAGATATCTGCAAAACATCTATTTTTAATAGTATGTGAATTTCTTCTGTCTATCTGTTCATCTTTGTCTTTCTCTATCTCTTTTTAATGTTCTCCCTTTCACAATCTTTCTATCCCTTTCTCTCTCTTTATCTCCCTCTCTTTTTATCTCTCTTTTTATCACTCCCTCCTTCTCAGTTTGCCTTACTTGACTCTTTCTCCCTTTCACCCCCACTCTCCCTCTCTCTGTCTTTGCCTCTCTTTGTCGAAAGAGAGACGTTCTCGCTTATTCTTCGTCACTTTTTTGCGCCTCTTATATTTGTTCCCCTTTTATTTACTCTTATTCAACGTAAATAAGGAATATTGGCAACGGTTACAATGTCGGACTAAGCATACAGATACACTGTCTAGGTAGCTGAGCAGTGATATGCTTGTTCGCACTTATTTAAATGTCTGCATGTTAGTACAGTCAGGAAAACCGAAAACAGGGAGGGATTTCCAAAGCCTTATAGTTCGAAGAAACAAATTATTTCAAAGGCTTTCCGGCATCTAGGTACATCAACAATTAGGGTTGGGATTTTGTTACTTGTCAATAAATGGTTTATATATGTCAAGGGGGCACAAGTGCTCGGAGTGTGTCAGGGCATATTCCATGGAATAACTAGTAAAACAGACACAGGGATGCAACAATGGGATTTGAGCTTGGTTGAGAGTATAGGGCCTATTAGACTGAATACTCTTTTGGGGACACTATCTAAAAATGAGAAACGAGTGATAGATTCGCCAGCTCAAATGTGACAACAATTCAACATATTTATTTATTCAATTTTCACCCCAAATAAGGCACAGTGCCACTTTAATGTATGGGGGCTACTATCGGGGACATAAGTTGCAGAGATTTTATGAAGGGGGATGAGTAGCAAGATGCCTGTTCACGTTATACTTGAACTTCTTCATCTCAGTACAGTTGGGAAAGCAGAATCCCGGAAGGGAGTTCCAAAATCTAGCGTTTCTGGAGAAGAAACTATTGGAGTAGAAGGATTTCTTACACCCATAGATCTCTACTGTGTAAGGATGGGATTGAGCTGCTTTTCGGGTTTGTCGGGGGTATTTACGTGGAGGAGGTACAAGTACTTGTAGTTCGTCAGAGCATTCACCATTAAAATACTCGTAGAACAGGCATAGGGATGCAACATTTCGACGATGGAACAGAGGCTGAAGGGTAGATAACAATCCATGACCTATCGGGTTGGCGACTCTCTTTTGAACCCTGTCCAGGAGTGAGAGATAAGTAGCAGAAGCACCAGCCCAAATGACAACAGTACTCCATGCATGGACAAATGGTGACCTTATAGAGGTACAGAATACTTTAAAGTGTAAGTAGCTCTCTAGCACGGTAGAGAGACTCCACCTTCTTCGCAGCAGCCTTGGCAATGTTCTTAATGTATCTATTCCAGTCTATCTTCCCTGTGAACGTTCAAGTATATGCTTTCTCTTCATTTGACGTTGTCTTAGATATATTTCTTTCTATATAAATTATATATATAATATTTATGGCTATCAAACTATCGGTTACTATTTCAATCTCTTGCTCATTTACTCGTTCTTATCTTTTTATCGCCTATAACTCTCTCCTCTTTGCGGTCATTCAACTGTGTACAAATTGTAGCCTCTCTATTTCTCTCTGCCTCTCTCTGTCAATGTATTTTATTAATGGCTTCCTCTCTGCATCTATGTATATTTATATCTCGATTACCTTCATTCATGTGTGTGCAAGTTCTGCGCTCTTCGTAACATTCTGTTCAGTGATGTGTTTAGACATCAATCTTTTGCAATTCCAATACCGCCATTTCTTTTTCTTATGTATGTCAATCAATGTAGTCGTTCATTATTGATCACCTCGCTATATGCGCCTATGTATACAGAGGTTTCACTTCGACTTGAAATATCCTCGTCGCCTTTCATTCAGTGTTTATATCGATACAGTCGCACATCTTTTCCCCAATGTCATCACTTAGTTATATTAAAATTGATTTATCTATCAATCTAATGATCAACCTATTTCTATTTCGAATCTTTCATTCGACGAGTATATATACACATATATATATGCATATATGGCTACATTCCTACTTATACATATACAGAAAGAGAATCGTGCATAAACATACATTTTTAAACAAGGAAATAATGCATATATATATGCATATATATATATATATGCATATATATATGTTGAAATATATTTTCTTATTATATATAAATCCTTTTATAAGAAGCTCAATGTAATTACAGAGTAATATAGAGAATAAATGACAAAAAGTTATATTCCAAAATTCGTGATGTTGACCATCTTATAATTTATTCCTTTAATTCAGTTGACTTATACAATTGTTTTGTAGCGCAAAATCAATCACTTAATTATTATATCAGTCAGTGAATCTATTATGCCCTTAACTCATCGGAAGAAATAGCAACGATCAATCCGTCAAAAGGAATTGAAATGTGAGTTGACATGGTAAAAATCCGAAAATTTGAAGAGAAGCTGCAGTTACCTTTATATTTTTCCCATTACGCCATATTGAATTAAATATTTTTCCATTACGCCATATTGAATTAAATTCAATATGGCGTAATGGAAAAATATAAAGGTAACTGCAGCTTATCTTCCAATTTTCGGATTTTCGCATAAGCCTGATGAATCCTAGCGTGAATGAAACGCGGAATATTCTGTGTAGCTTAATTGCCATACATATTTATAACTTACTACCTAGCTCTACCTTCGTATTGAGCACTGTGAAAGTAAATACTTAAAGTTTACACATAAATTTATACTTCCGTATATCAATTTATGGTATTGCTTGGCGAAGGAGTTTATAAAAAAGACTTTAATAATTACATATACTCTGTTGTCAATAATTTCTGTTAGAATTATACATAAGTTAACTCAGAATTTCTATTTATATTATGGCTCTTTCTCCCATATTGACCTGCCTGGGATCATCTTATAAATATTGATATTAATATTTTTTTCTACTTTATTTTTACAGTATTACACAATCTGTATTCTTACTGCACTTCATTTATATATATATATATATATATATATATATATATACTAGCATGGGTACCCGGCGTTGCCTGGGTTGACATGAAGTTCTGTTTGGAACACATCTGCTATACTAATCTTGTTCACCATGGGCCACGTGGATACCCCCACAACAATTCCAAAAATAAAAGAACGGATAAAAACATAAAAATGTAATCTCCACAAAAAAGAAGAAGTACGTGATACTCTCTCCACCAGATATTTCGCAGAAGGGATACAAAGAGAAGAAACTATTCTTCAGGTATTGAGAACTGGAAAGAACCCTACGCCCCCCCCCAAAAAAAATAATTAAAAATAACTCATTACAACTTTTGTTTCAATAAAATAGCAGTGAATGCCTGTGTGCGATCGCAAAAAGAAAAAAAAAATAGCCAAGTAGGCAGAGCCCCTAAAAAACTGAAGATCTACCAAACTTTAATTCCAAAAATAATTAAATGACATTGTTCGTCATTTTATGTTTATAATGTAATCCCCCCTAAAAAAATAAACTTTGTCATATTTCGTTTTGTTTATGAAATTGTTAGGTGAAAGTACAGAGTGGTCTCATAAAATTAAATTAAATTCATCGTTATTTTATGTTTCAAATGCAATCCCCCAAATAAATTGTATTTGTCATGTTTTGCCTCCTCCCCTCTTACGCCAAACTTGAAAAAATGCTACAGGTAACATGTCCCGTTGAACGCTTGATGGCCAAAAAGTGGGTGCACATTTTACGTTTAATATATATGAAAAAGTGATCCCCCACTCTAAAATGTTAATTTTCTTCTTTTTCAAAATTTCTTTCATATTATTTATACAGGCTGTTTAAAAGAATTAGGCAAAAAAAAGTAGGTCTTCATTTTTTTTAGGAGTTAAACGACGCTGGGTCACGTCGTAAAAATTTATCTTTTTTTTTTAATTAGAAAGTTAAGTTTGTAATTGATGAGATTAATGTGGAAAAAAGAAAAAAGTGTAAATTGTAGTATTTAGATCTTTATCTTTATTTTTTATTTTTTTTTTGACGCTTGGTCACATCGTAAAAATTTACCGATTTCTGTATAGCCGTTTAAAGAATAAGAACAAATGAAATCTTTTCAGTTTTTCGTAAGTTTTTTTTTGTTTGTTTGAATACTTAAAAAACAAAAAAGCTAAATATTTTTCTATCTACTCGGAATTATTTTTTCAAGCTACAAATTTATTGAGGTTACCAAATTTTATTTGGTGATAGTTTTTTTTTGTTTATGTTCCGAAGGGAAAATATCTCTAAAAAAGATTTTTTAAAAATCGATGTTGGAATAATAATTCCAAATAAATTTCATTAAATATGTTATCAATATAATTATTGTTTAAAATTTATTAAATAACAATTTTAAACAGAACACTTATAACGATTCTCTCGCTAGAAGCATTAACTAAGATACCACTATTTAATAAAATCGATTTTTCTTAATGTAATATGGAAATGAGATGATCTCTTTATTGTAACTAGTTTGCAAGAATCACACTATATATAGAAATAAATGAGAGAGTACCTATTTACAATGCCTCCCCACGGGACAGAGTTAGACACCAGGGTCGTTTTTTTTAGCGTGGAGAAAAGGAAGAAAAATAAAAATTCTCTCTGTCGTGAAAGATTTCTCCTCCACTTACAGAGAACAAGAAACTGAAGTGGAGCATCTGAAGAACATATACTACACTGTGATCTTGTCCCGAAGGCCAAGCAAGAGAGTAAAGTAAGGATAGTTTTGTATATATTAATCAAATTGTGAACCAACAATCAAACAAACAAACAGGAATACGAATTCATATATGTGTGGGAGTGTGTGTACGCGTATGTGTGTGTGTTCTTTTTAAGATATTGCAATCTCTTTTGGTCTACTTTATTTGAATTTTTATTTTTATATTATAACTGAAACATGAAACGATGTCTCTAAGTGCCAATGTTGTTTTTAATTAGCACATAATACACTTAGTCACATGAGGCTCATGGCCATGTCAATAAACCATTTTTAACAGTTCAACATTCTACTATCTACGATATTTTTTTTTATATTTCGGACGTAAAATGTGATTAGCAAGAAAAAGAGATAGTCTAAACTTGACAAATAAACATATTAATGAAAAGTTCGTTTATATCTTCATAATGTTCATTATGTTTCTAAATATCAATATATATATATATATATATATATATATATATATATATATATATATATAATTTATACAATATAATATGGCGATTAAGCTACACTGAATATTCGGCGTTTGATCCACTCTATGATTCGTCAGGCTTATGCGTGAATTCTGTGGTTGTTTATCGTTTTTATATGGTCCTCTTCTGTTGAGGATTTTAGTTAGCCAATCAGCTTTCTTGTATCCACTGCCCCCTTCCTATCAGCCAATGGGCATGCATTTTATCGAACAAAGGATCTGTTTTAAAACTAGTTTAGTGGTTTAAGGCAGACATTTCCTTTTTTTATATATAAATATACATATGTGTACATACATATATGAACATATATATGCATATATATATATATATACATATATGTGTGACTGTTTATGTATATTCATGTTTATTTAATTTATTTATTTGTTTATAACAAAATCAATAGAAAATAAACAGATAAATAAATTAAATAAACATGAATATATATAAACGATAAAACATATATGTATGTATGTATATATATATATATATATATATGTATATATACGTTCATATATGTATGTACACATATGTATATTCATATATAAAATAAAAAGAAAAGAAAATGTCTGCCTTAAACCACTAAACTAGTTTTAAAACAGATCCTTTGTTCGATAAAATGCATGCCCATTGGCTGATAGGAAGGGGCGCGGTTGATACTAGAAAGCTTATTGGCTAACTAAAACCCTCAACAGAAGAGGACCATATAAAATCGACAAACAACCACAGAATTCGCGCATAAGCCTGACGAATCCTAGAGTAGATAAAACACCGAATATTCAGTGTAGCTTAATCGCCATATATATTTTATAAATTACTAATTAGCTCTACCTACGTATTGAGCACTTTTAAAGTAAATACTTAAACTTTACGCATAAATCTATACTGTCGTATATTAATTTATGTGAGTAAATGAAGTAGTTATATATCTATATATTTATATATATATATATATATAAATATATATATATAAAGCTGAATGTATGTGTGTGTATGTGTGTGTGTGTCTGGTCACGAATAGGCTCCTATATGGTTGACTATTTTAAAAAAACTGATTACATATAATGATAGAAGATGTATCGAGACACAGGAATGGATATGTTTGATCTGGCAGAACAGTGGTTCATTAAAATTGTGGGGTCTGCGTTCGCGCCTGGTCCACAAAGTATGGAAATTAAAAATTAAAAAAATTAAAAATTAACGTTTACAAGTGGTTTTGATATAGATGTACATAAGAATACTTTGATAAGTATGTTTTAACTTAAATAAGGATGGTATAATAAAATTGTGGGGTCTGCGTTGGACACAAACTTTAATAAAGACTTTTCATATCTATCTGCGTAAGTATACTTTGATAACTATGTTTCAGTTTGAAAAAATATGGTATAATAAAATTATGTGGTGTTGGTTCGCGCCTGACCTCCATAGAATAGAAATATGTCACAATGTTTAACAAGGTTTTTTAATATAGATCCACAGAATACTGTGATAAGTGTTTCAGTGTGAAATAATAAATTATGGGGTTTATCTATTCATTTTTACTTTCATCATATTTTGCTTTGGTTTTGATACCCCCAAATTCGAAGCCATTCTCATTACAGCCCTTCCTTTTCATAACCTATCATACTTTCATAAATCCATTTTCTGTAGGCTGTTTTTTAATCCAGTCAACTACGGGTACTTTTGCTAGTATATATATATGAAATAAAAAGTACAATTAAATTTACCAAAATGATCCAAGATGGTAAAGCTACAGTATATTATGAATATTAAAGAATTAATATTTATAAAGTAATCTCAACCAGATGTAAAAACTCGATAATGTTTTATTAACTATTTTTTCTTTTATATATATATATATATATATATATATATATATATATATATATAAATGATTAGCTATGATACAGCGAAACAGTACTGCATGTGGATGACTATAATGCTCCTTATCTTGAAGTGAGCATATTGGGAAGTGATGTACGATATACCATTGGCGTATTAAGCGATGCTCTTTGTGTAAACAAATCGAGCTTAGGTATTCGGACGATGTCAAAAAATCGTTAATTCACTGCCCACTCAGCAGCTGTTGATTTGCGTAATTGTTCAATGCGTTGACTGTCATACGAGCGGTCGGGTTTCGATCCTAGTTTGAGGTAGTTGCCTAGCTAGCCGAACTGATGAGCTGTGGTACAGCGAAACAGTATTGTATGTGGATGACTATATATATATATATATATATATATATATATATATATATATATATATATATATATATTGTTGTGGTAGGATCCACCTGATTAGCATACGTGGAGTGTCAATCATATAAATATGTTTGGTACCGTAAAGACGGGAAAGACCCAACGAGAGACTTCTCCAGGGACGGTCTCTCCATGACTATAGGAATTGACGCTATGTAAATATTGTACCCTTTCTTGCTCTCAATATATGTTCCATTTTACTTTTGTGTTTTAGTTATTTATTTCCATGTGGACAGTCGAGTTTCAACATATGTGTGTGCGTGTGTGTGTGTGTGCGTGTGTGTGTCTGTGTGTGTGTCTGTGCGTGTACGTGTCTGTGCGTGTGTGTGCGTGTGTCTGTGTGTGTGTCTGTGCGTGTACGTGTCTGTGCGTGTGTGTGTGTGTGTGTGTGTGTGCGTGTGCATATTACGGTTGATGCTTTTGAACACTATGTGTGTAACCGTACTGTATATGTTCACTTATTTAACATAATACAGAATTTAAATTCTTTATTTTCACGTTTAATTAATGGTAGCCGAGGGGTTGAATACCACACTGCTGAGTTAAAGGTACTATTATTTAAAGCGTGTCTGTAAATTGCTTAGTTGTTTCTTTTCTAAAGACGCTCTCTTCCTCTCACAAAAATGATGTCACTAGTCTCATCTGTTTCTGTAAAAATTATTATAGAACATGCTTTTCAGACATGATTATCTATTCCATACTTTCTTTCTTCCAACTCGTTTGACTCATTGGTATAGTGGTCTTCATCAATGTATTTTCAGGTACCTTGTTAAAATACATCTTCAGATTCTAGCAGATTTTTTCCAAGAACTATAGGTTTGCGAAAATCGGTACATGCTGACTGTTTTCCTCCTACATATAACTTTGGCCTTTAAAAACTATGTGGAGAGGGATAGTACTATTTATACGTCAAAAAGACTTATTATGAAACGATCAAGAATCTTACGTAAGCTCATTGTCACTCGAATTCCGCAGAATCCATCGAACATTATCAACAAGAATTCAGTGATAAACGTCTGTTGCGAGAACGTAAAATGATTTTTTATGGTAATAGAAAGAAGCGGAGAAAACTGGAAACCTAGATGAATCGTTGTGAATCAGACTCCAAAGAATATCACGCGTTTTACTAGTTAATTATTAATGGCAATGGTTAACGTGGAAAGTCTTAGTAAATAAATAATCACATTCAGTTTATAAGTACATATACTAATATATTAGAAGCACTAGTATGAAGACCCGCCATTGCCTGGGATTGAATAATATTCAACGAATGCTTAACACTCACATATTTTTATTATTATCGAAGTCAGTGAAATAGCCTGTTTTTCAATCAATCAATCAAATCGATTGATTTCCTGCTCTGGTTAGGGACGCATCGCGGTGCACTGGGAGATAGCTTCACATGCCTCACATGAACTGCAGAGAACTTACTGTTGATTTTATAAAATTATTTGAATTAAAGTTTAGAATAAAAAAGTCAAGTATCAGTGTTCAATTGTGCTCTAAACTGAAACATTAATTTCGAACGCGCCCCTGGCATATCAAAGTATTTAATGTTGATTTTATATGGCGGGTATTTCAGCTTGTGTAGTAATAAAACTTCTCAAATGCACTTGTGATGTTAGGCTGTATAAAGCGTTAACTTTAGTCAAAATCACCTGTTCCTTGTTACATCGGATTTTTTCGATTATTGATTATCAATACTTTTCGAAGAGATTCCGATAGAAAACCTATCTAAGACCCCTCGCAGATACATAAAATGCATTTGTTAAATTTTATAAAATGGGTCCAGCCTTTTTGGAATCAATAGGGAACGAACACATACTTATTGAGGCTTATTCTCAGTAAAATTTCAGATAAAGCCATCGCCCATAATCAGCGATGACTCAATGATGACTGACTGGTGTAAAAAGAGAATCTTAGTAGCAACGATGGTTGTAAGTAACGGGGTGTATTAAAAGTCGTGTGACTTGCTGTCACTTTAACTACAGGGAACACAATCGGTTTTTACTAGTGATCGATTGTTGATGATGACTAGTTTAAAATTTGGTGAGAAAGAAATAATTAGTAATAGAAGTAGTCGTATTTATATCCCTTCTTCATCAACATGTGCATGTGTGTAAGCATGTATGTAACGAGTGTGTATGTGTGTGAGAAGTGTCAGCTGTCTTAAATGATGTGTTTTCATATCCGCTTGCCTCGTTCGCACTGATGATCAACTAATTGTCAGACAACTCTTTTATTGGAAATTTTCAACAGAAATATTCGCTCATGCAAGCACAAACTGATGCTCAAAAACTGCTCCAAGCCTATTTGGAACTATTTTTCTATACCTTGTAAAGAATAGGAGAGGGTGTACACTATAGCCCGCAGGCTACATATGGCCCGCAAAATATTTTTACTATAATACTCAGCAATACTCTACTTAGTATTTCACATAATCTTTTTGACTAGAGCATATAAAAAGCTGAAAATTATGATTCCACTTACACACACAATTTATATCATTATATATTACATTTTGTCAATATTTATTATATATTACATTTTCTCAATATTTATTATATATATTATTAAATAAAAAAAAACTTGTTAAATAAAAGAATTATTCATTAAAGAGAAGTTATTATAAGGGAAATAACTCTTGCATCTTTCGGTATGTTTTTATATATGTATTAACATTTTGATATCTTTTATGTTCTTTGGGAAGTAGCCAACATTTATTGGAAGAGCAATAAATCTTTTCTCTCAAGATGTTCCAAATGTTAAGTAAGCAGGTTATTGGTCCGTTACTATCATTGAATAGCATAGAGACAGCAACAGTAGAAAACGCACGCACGCACGCACACGCACACACACACACACACACAAATGGGCAATTTCACCGATTTCGATGGCATAAAAGCATCAGAAGCGTCAAACATTCGTTGATTCTAATTCAATCCCGGAAAATGTCGGGTCTCTCTGCTGGTATACATATATTCACAAGAAACATAAGTTGAAGCAATTATATTGAGAGCATTGCCAGAACCGCTGCGAAAAAGTTAGGTTCTCTCTACCGTGCTAGAAAGCTACTAATGCTCGAAAGTATTCTGTACATCTATAAGGCCACCATTCGCCCATGCATGGAGTATTGCTGTCACATTTGGGCTGGTGCATCTGCTACTAGTCTCTCACTCATAGACAAGGTTCAAAAGAGAGTCACCAACCTGATAGGTCCTGAACTGTCAGCTAAGCTTCAGCCTCTGTCCCATCGACGAAATGTAACATCCCTCTGCCTGTTCTACATGTACTTTAACGATGAATGCTCCGATGAATTGCATGTACTTGTACCCCCCGACGTAAATACCCCCGACAAACCTGACAAGCAGCAAAATCCCACCCCTTCACAGTAGAAATCCCTATATGTAAGAGAGCCTTCTACTCCAGCAGTTTGTTCCCCAGAATGGCTAGACTTTGGAATTCCCTTACGGGTTCCTGCTTCCCCAAATGTACTGACGTGTAGAAGTTCAAGTGTAACGTAAACCGAAATCTTACTGTCCAACTCCCCGCATAGTACCCCTGTAGCTTATGTCCCTGATAGTAGCCCCCTACATTAAAGTGGCAATGTGCCTTGTTTGGGGTGAAAATGTAAGATATTTTAGCTTTACACATATTTTAAAAGAATTAAGCTTTTTATTTGTTTTACACTTCGCTACAAAAAAAAAAACAAATACGTCAGTTTCGGCAATTTCCTTCATGCTGCTTCTCAGAAATCAAAAAAAAAAAAAAAACATTCTAGAAAAAATATACGGTTAAAAAAATACAAAACAAGAAATTTACATTAAATCCACTTCATTTTGAGGAAATCGTTGACTTCCTGTCATATAGATACAGACATTTGTTCTAAAATAGAGAAATCAAATTGGTGAGTGTATATTTATCTTCATACAATTAATGTTTAAATATTTATATATTTGTATGCGCAACATTGATTTCTAAATGAATTAACCTATCATTATGAATTTTCAAACAAAGTAGCTAGTTGTAAGGAGTCAAAATATGAGGTATATTGGCGTAAAAAGAGATTGGAAGCACCATGTTTAAATTCAGATAGTCCGATTTTCAATTTCTCCTTAATACATATTAACTGTATGACTTTAATGTTTAGAAATTTATAAGAATAAAAGACATGCAATATTTTTGGTCGAAATTAAAATAAGACTTTCAGGCATAAAGATGAAGGTTTATACCTTGACTAGCTGGTAGCACGGCGTTTCACGGTCGTACAATACGCTTAAACATGGTACTTTAGTTTTAGGAGATTTCGTATGTATTATTATAGAAAAAATGATTTGCGGCGATTTTAAATGGTCCTCATCTTTTATTGTAAATTGAACTCATTAATAAAAAAAATAAAATAAAATGATGATGTACACGCGGGCTTGAACAAGAGATCATTCGGTTCTTAGTCAAATGATCCATCACTAAAATATATATCCAGATTATAATAAATCTTTTTTTTAAGAAAAAATAATTTGCATAAAGTTTATCTTCCTTTACCAGTGTAACAAAAATATTCCCCCCTATAAAACTTCTTTCTTATCAATAAAAGAAAAGGTTATTTTAACATCGGATTTTTTCGATACTTATCGGATGAATTTCTGTACAAAACATATCTAAGAACACTACCAGACACATAAATTAACTTTGTGTGAAATTTGAAAAAGATAGGCTCAGCCGTTTCGC
>NC_136488.1:35342403-35354903 GCF_053919585.1 Euprymna scolopes
CAATCGAAATGAAAGAAGACGTGACGAAAGTTATTGACACTGTCTGTCACAAGAGGACTTCCATGGGACCTTCCAGAAGTTGTTGGAATGGTACAACAAGAGCACTGCAGCCGGAGGAGATTACTTCGAAGACACTAGAGTTTAATGCGTGTACTATCAATAAAAGTACCTATACGAAAAAGTCTGAAAAGTTATTGAAGACACGTCGTACTGACGACAAGCGTTGGCTGATGAAACGAGAGTATGATACTCCCATGGACTTAATAAAAGAGTTCCGTTCGAAATATTCCTGAGTATGAGAAAAAGATTCCGAAGTTCAAAAAGATGCACGTAAAGAAGGTTGGGGGTTGCACCGGCCGAAACGTTGTCAGAATAACACTCCAAATGAGAATGAAAGTCTAAATAATCGAAATAATACAAACTAGCGTGACCTGTGGAAATTCCACAACGTATCTTTCAATCTAAACTATTGCTGTAGGGCATTATGTGAAGGTATATCTTACTTTCACGTACGACCCAAAGGCGACATCATTTTTTAATTTTAATTTTATTTTTTATATTGCGTCTTCGGTAATCGGGAGATCCTATTTATTAAAAAAGAGGATAGATAACATGCTATGAACATAAAATTAGTGCCTCTATATATCAATATAATATTAATAGAATGTTCTCACCTTTTATCTTCCATTTTTAATAAAAAAGGATCTCCCAATCAAATAATTTATAAACTGGAAACCGTGGCACACGTGCGTACCTACGTTAACTTTACAACGGTATTAATATATAGATTTTTAATGCAAAAAAAAAATTCAGAAACAAATAAAATGTTATTTAAAACTTAAGTACGGCATGAACTGGCCGAGTATAGAGGCATCAAAAATTGTATGGATGCCCGACTTGACAATAATTATTCGACTACTTAACTTATTAGGATCGGAACAGTGACCTCTTGTACATTGGTTCTTTTTTATCGACGCTAAAAATATATATAGTTTGTGCAGTTTATTAAGTTTAGTAGATCAAGCGTCATCGATAAAAGTATCGAGATAATTATTTCGCGACAGACAAATCAAATTTACGCAGATAATTACACTTATGTATTTATTGGTATCGACAGAGCAAATACAAGAAAATACGACTTAAGTAAAACAGAAAACAATGAACGCTTCATTCAACGTTTTTTTTCCCTGAATATTTAAAACAATCGTTTGATAAACTATTTGTAGCACATGCACACAAATACACAAGCACATACGCGCATATAGGTAGAAGAGATAATATATATATGTGTGTGTGTGTGTGTGTGTGTGTGTGTGTGTGTGTGTGTGTGTAGATATGCATGCATATATATGTGCGCATGTATGTATATGTTTATTATTTTATGTATCTACATAAAATTTTATGTAAATACTTTCAGTATTTATTCGACGTAAGTAGAGCTAGGTAGTAAGTTTTGAAAATATATATATATCAATTAAGCTATACAGAATTATATTGACGAATCCTCGCGAGGACAAAATGCGGAAAATTCTGTGTAGTTTAATTGTCACATATATTTTCAAAACTTACTATATATATATATATATACGTATACATATAATAATGAAATCAAAAGAGATGTGGTGTTTACCTGATATAAGCAATGGTAAACTTCAATCTAATATAAATACCAATATTTATATATAGATAATTTAATCCCAACCAAATAAAAAAAAAACTAGTCGGAATAAGGAATTGTTTTGGGGGAGTATTCGGTCGAACAATAAATTTTGATTGTAAAGTTCAATTTACACGTTTAATTTCTTTAATATATCTGTGTGTGTGTTTGTGTGTGTGTTGTGTATATATATATATATATATATATATATATATATATATATATATATATATATATATAAACATATGTACGCCGGAATACATAACGAAAAACAAAATGCACATTATCAAACGTTTTTTTTACAAAAATATATAAATATATTCGCCATAGCTTCCATTGAAGAATCGCTACATTTGGTAAGTTTATGTTGTGACTTGCGTTCACATAACAGTTCCGATAAACCGCAGATATCGATAAATGATGGAACTAGTGTATATATATATATATATATATATATATATATATATATATATATATATATATGGGGGGTACGTGTGTGTGTGCGTGCGTATAGATTGATAGGTAGATAGATAGATAGATAGATAGATAGATAGATAGATAGATAGATAGATAGATAGATAGATAGATAGCTGGATTTAATATATGTATAAATTAGACATATAAATACAATGTATATATATTAATACACGTTATACTTCGTTTCCAATATATATATGTGTAAAAATAATTATCTCTCTGAATCTAAGTTTGAGTAAGGTAATTAAGTATATATACAATTGAACGTAAAACGCATTAGCGGCAGCTGAGTGAAGTATGTGTATTCTTCATAATGCATACAAGACAACTGTTTTCCAAGTGAACTTAATGATAAAAGTTTTATGAAATATCGAAAGTAAAATTTGTAGGGTAAATAGGATTTTTATTTTTTATTTTTTTTATAGATTTGTGATAAACTATAGCAATTCTCTATCTCCTCTGAAACACATCACTCAATAAGTTACGGGAATTACAAACAAAACAATAAAGTTTAGACAGAATGCGATTTTATACATAAACATGATTTTTATTCTGTGATACATCGATTCGAACGGCTTTTTTTCATTGGTCGATTAGCGTTTGACCTCAACACATGCTTCAGTTTAAGAATATCACTTCTTTATTAGAGAGAAATGTCTTTCGCTTGAGCATTCTTCTCAAGTCTGCAAACAGCCAGCATTCATTGGCGGCCAGATCTGGAGAATAGTCTTGGTTCACAAATATTTCTGTCATCCACCATCGTTGCAATTAAGTTAAGAGAACTTATTTTTATTTTTCATTTGTAGAGGGTTTTGGCAATTCCAAACGCACCAATAATGCTACTGATATTTGCCAATGATAGTTTCCCTTTATCAACATGATTGATTAGCAAACTACCTTACGCAATCCCGGCCGATCAGTATTGAACTGTTTTCATTACGTTACCACCTGCCATACAAGTACAGTCAATTTGATTGCGAATCGAGCTGTCATGTTAATGTATCTTAATTAACGTTTTTGGGTGAGGTCTGTGATGGAATAATAATTTTGGCAAAACCTATTAAGCAACACGAATAATAAATAAAGAAAAATAACATAAAAATAACAAGCCCTTCAGATTGATAGATATTTAAAATTATCGTTATAGGTATTTTGTTCGATATATATATATATATATATATATATATATATATATATATATATATATATATATGAGAGAGAGAGAGAGAGGGAGAGAGAGAGACGCATTCCCTCTGCTGATAAGATCTTCATTCTTGGAGATTTTAATGCTAGAGTAGGAAGAGATTTTGAAACCTGGGACGTGCTGGGTAAACACGGAGTGGGCAAGTGTAATAGCAATGGTCTGATGTTGTTGCAGTTTTGTTCAGAGATGGGTTTTAAAATCGGTAACACCGTGTTCCAGCAGAAGGACAAATACAAGACGACCTGAATGCATCCAGGTTCCAAAACATGGCACTTGATAGACTATGTGTTAGTACGAAAATGTGAGATGAGGGATATCTCCAGCGTTCGTATCATGCGAGGTGCAGAGTGCTGGGTCGACCATCGGTTGGTCCGTGCAAAGATTAAGTGTGTTGTGAAGCCCAAGATGAGGGGAGCTAGTGTGGCTATCCCAAATCAACTTAATGTTGCCCGTCTAAAGGGCAATATTGTGAGAGAGAAACTAGTAAAGGAGATGGAAGAGATTAATTGTGAAAATACTTGGCCTGCTTTTAAGGAATCTCTCTATGAGGTATGTGAGAGAGTATTAGGTCATTGTGAGAGTAAACATGAGGATTGGTTCAATGAGAATGATACTGAAATTCAGGCTCTGCTTTATTCAAAAGCCAGGGTATTGCACGCTTATCTCGGGGGTGGTTTGACGGATGGTGAGCAAGATCGATTGAGGGACAAGTTTAAGGCAATCAAGCACGAGGTGCAGAGGAGGTTGTGTAACATGCAGGATGAATGATGGATGCAGAAAGCTGAGGAAATACAGCTCGCCTCGGATTCGAAAAACACCAAGGTCTTATACAGCCTACTGCGCGCGGTTTACGGACCATCCAGATCACCTATCACTCCTCTGAGCTCGAAAGATGGTGGGAGTCTTCTTCGAGACCCTACCGACATTCTTCATAGATGGAGTGAGCATTTCGATAACCTCCTGAACAGACCTTCTTACGTTGATCAGGAGTTTGTTAGGTCGATTCCTAGCAATCCGGTCAAGGATATCTTGGCAGAGGTCCCTTCTCTCCAGGAGGTTGAAACAGCTGTCCATAAGCTGAACAATGAAAAGTCTCCTGACCCGAATCGTTTGCATGCAGAGATCTTTAAATGTTCTGGACTCAAGATGATGCAACGCTTAGCGGAATTGTTGCAGACTGCTTGGCGGGACGAGTGCATTCCGCAGGATTGGTGGGTGCATTGATGGTAGTGCTATACAAGGGGAAGGGTAGCAGAGATGAATGTGGAAACTATCGAGGCATCTCTTTGCTGTCAGTAGTCGGTAAGGTGCTCTGTATGATCATGCTAGACAGAATGCTGGAGCATATTACTGATGATGTTTTGCCTGAGTCGCAGTGTATTTTCAGAAGATGTTGAGGTACAGTGGATATGATTTTACAGCCAGGCAACTGCAAAAGTAATGTATAGAACAGCAAAAAGGACTGTATCAGGTGTTCATCGATTTAACTAAGGCCTTTGATACAATCAATAGGGATGCTTTGTGGGATATTTTGAAAAGGCTTTGCTGTCCTGACATGTTTGTAATCATCTTAAAGCTCTTCTACGATGATATGAATGCTGTGATCAACGTTGGGGGAAAGCTGGCTGATCCTAACTCAGTAGAAAATGGTGTTAAGCAGGGAGACATTCCAGCACCCACACTCTTTGCGTTGTATTTCACCATGGTCTTTCGAATGGCATTTGGGGGGTGCTCTGATGGTGTCTATATTCGTTACCGAACTACTGGAGGGTTGTTCAACATTAGGCGCTTCAATGAAAGTACAAAGGTACTCACTAACACGATTCGTGACTTGCTCTATGCGGATGACTGTGATATGGTGGCTCATACGGTGACTGATATGCAGCATCTTGTGGACGCTTTTGCGGTTGCCTGCAACGCATTGGGCCTGACCATCAATCTGAAAAAAATGTCTTAATGTATTAGCCTGCTCCGGGCATGCCATACCATGAGCCATCAGTTTATATCTGTGGGGCAAGGATAGCGGTTGTCTCTAAGTTTGTATACTTGGGTAGCACACTGAGTATGTATGATTCCCTGGATGATGAGGTATCGTTACGGATCAGCAGGGCAAGTGATGCCTTCGGAAAGTTGGACGGGCGTCTGTGGAGACGTCATGAGATCTTGCTGCCAACTAAGATTAAGGTTTATGCCGCATGCGTTCTCTCTACTCTTCTCTCTGGTTGTGAAACTTGGACAACATACAGGGAGCATTTGAGACGTCTCGAGCGGTTTCACCAGATGTGCCTACGGCGAATCTTAGGTGTGGGTTGGCAGAGGTGTGAAGGTGTTTGATCGAACCCAATGCCTTAGCATTGAGGCTCACGTTATTAAGCATAGACTGAGATGGAGTGGACATGTGGTGAGGATGTTAGACAGTCGACTTCCCAAACAACTCCTTTATGGTGAGATCGCCGAGGGAAGACGTCTGGCTCAAAAGCCTAAATTGAGATTTAAGTATTGTTTAAGATCCACCTTAAAAATTGTGGGATTGATGAAAGAACCTGGGAGAGTCTTGCTTTGGATCGCGAAGGATGGAGAAAGACCTTGCGGGGAGGTGTGGGCAAGTTTGAGGTGGATCGAACCCAATATGAGCGGCTGAAGCGTGATATCCGGAAAGGGAAAGTGAAAGGAGCCGTGGATGGGAGGGGGGGCAAATTGGTCTGGAGTTTGAGGTGTGTAGAAGAATATGTCTTAGCAGAGCTGGGCTTATGAGTCACCAGTCTACTCATTGGCGCAGCGGGCCACAAAGCAGTCTTGAGTTGTCAGAATTGACCTGTGTACACTGCGGGCGAATGTACAAAACGACAGGCGGTTTGAAACGGCATTTGATCCTGCATAGAAAAGAACAGCAAGAACGTGCTACTAGTGGTGTACATGTCTGTACAATGTGTGCTAAGGGATGCCAGAGTTTAGCAGGGCTTAAAAGCCACATTCATGCAGCCTATCACTGAATGTTTTCGTGTTTCTATATACCTTTTATTTTTATTTTTTTGTTGTGCTATATCGAGTGATGGCAATGTTCGAAAGCGAATTTTCTGCCACATATATATATATATATATATATATATATATATATATATATATATATATATATGTAGAGAAATAAAAAGGAACAAACCGTATTATGTGTTCATCAACGTTTCGTCTTTATTTCGAGACTTCCTCTGGATGAATGAGATTAAGAAACCAAAAAATATACCAGTACAAAATATTTAAAAGTGTTTCACGTGCACATGAAACATTTTCAAATTTTTGTACTGGTATATTTTTTGGTTTCTTAATCTCATTCATCCAGAGGAAGTCTCGAAATAAAGACAAAACGTTGATGAACACATAATACGGTTTGTTCCTTTTTATTTTCTCCATTTTGTCGGAATACTATTTCCATTATTTTCATCATATATATATATATATGTGTGTATAAACATACATGTATATATATATATATATATATTACTTTATGTAATTTCGTATTTATTATGAGAGAGAAATTCAATTTCTATTAATTATTATAGTGTATCCAATATATAGAGATATTTTCAACTGTTTAAAAATATACTCATGACTTGGGTGCCATCAACTAGAATAGAAACCAAAACATAATGATCTCCAGCTTCCATGCGGATATAAAATCTTAAATAATAAGGTTGTTTAAGGTATAAATGTAATTTGCGCATGCGCAAATGGAACACGTTTAGTCAACTAAACGTCCGTTAAGTTTCCATTTTCTTTTTTACAATGACAATTTAGCAGCTATTAGGTTGGTGCAAAAATAATTTCGTCTTTTGACGTTCAAATTCCAAACATCATAACTCCTTTCATAATAAACTTTATTAATCGAAATAAGAACAATTAGAATATACACACATCCCATTAACATAGGACTCTGGAGTTCTGGAAGCGATGAAATCAGTGAAAGCCGATTCCGCATCATCTCGGCTTTTGAAGCGTTTTTCGCGCAGGAAGTTTTCGAGATGCTTTAAAAAATGATAATTGGTGGGCGAGAAGTCCGGTGAATATGGTGGATGAGAGAATGACTCGTAGCCCAATTCGTTCAGCTTTTGTAGGGTCAGTTGAGCTGTGTCATGGAGGAGAATTGGTTCCTTCATATTGGCCAATCTCGAGCAGATACTGTTACATTGTCGTATCATAACTGAACGTTTGTTGTATATTGGTTGAAATTGGAATGGAGATGATATATTAAAACGTGTCTATTTATAAAAGATTGAGTGTTTGATTATCTTATCAGCGTTAATGTCGTTGTGTGTGTGTTCGTCTAGTGGTATTTCTATTACATATGTTCATATGCTGTTAAGTGTGAATATGTGTGTGACATGTCATTTGAACATACCTTCTGCCATTGTTGGTTCATCTGGAAATTCTCGTCTGGGAGGGAGACTTGGTACCTGTTTTGGGGGACGAAGATTTATTTCACACTAAGACAAGAAATTGGTTCTATAGTTTATTTCACTTTCCCAGATGTCTTGCAGAAGGTGGAAAGTGAATTTGGCATATGGTTTCTTCTTCTAGGTCTTATTTCTACCACGTCAGCGTTCGTTCCCCACCCCCCACGAAGGGAAGGAGACAACGGCAATGCCATCCGTTGTCGTCCAAGTTGCAACCAAATCTCCTCGATTCAGCTAACCTGATCACATGACTCACACGCAATCCAATCAGTTGATCTTAACTTCCTGTCAACGTGTCTACACTGTAATTCACACTCTCCCTCCCCTCTCTCTCTCTCTCTCTCTCTCTCTCTCTCTATCCATTCTCTAACAATACGTTGGAGCTGCTGGTGTATTTCGTCAATTTGTCGGCAGTACTTATCCGCCGTAATCGTATCGCTCGGATTCAAGAGGATGTGATAGATAAGACCGGCCGCAGACCACCAAACAGTACCCGTAACCTTTTTTCTGGTGCAATTCCGGCTTCGAGAAATGTTGTGAAGCTTCTCCGGCATCCAACCACTGTGTCGAACGTCGCCAGTTATGGTAGAGGATCTACTTCCTATCACGCGTCACAATCCGCTCGGGAAATGGGTCGTTTTGTTGCGCAGAAGAAGCGTAGAAGACACCTCAAAACGACGATTTTTTTTTATTACCGTTCAATTCATGCGGCATTCATTTATCCAACTCATTTTACTTCTCTATTTGCTTTAAATAGCAAACGACTGTTGAATGGTCGACCTAGAGTTCAACAACAATTTCTCGTGTAGTTTTGCGAGGATCGGCTTCAATTAAATCCTTCAAATATTCATTATTAACCACAGTCGGCCAGCCGCGACCGTCTTCATTTTCGACGCTTTCATCACTATTGCGAAATTTCTTGAACCACTGCTATGCCACACGGTCGTTAGTGGTTCTTGGACCAAACGCGTCATTGATATCCCGAGCTGTCTCGGTAGCTTTTTGGCCTAGTTTGAACTGTAACAAGAAAATCGTGCAGATTTGAATTTTGTCCATGCTGTCGAAAAGCCTGCAAAAATGATTAAAGAGATTTCAAACAGTAATAAATAACACGATTTGATAGAGCGAAAAACGCGCTTCAAAATGATATATAACATGACTACATATATATCAATGAATAATTTAGAAATCATATATAAAAGTAGCGTATGTGAGAAAACAATATTGTTTTTTTCTAACCAAATATAACGTTCAAGATATACTTCTTTTTGTGTCAACCTAATATTTTTACGGGCTGGAAACCAAATCGAATTCTGGAGGCAGCGGAGTCTTGTTCTTTAGATATGCAGGATGAATGTTTGTGAAATATTCTGGAAGTTCAGGCACCCGTTTTATACTATGATTTTTGATCATAAGTGGCTCACGCAGTTCACCATCACTGTCAGACGTTGGATGTTGAAATAGTGAGATACTGGTATCATGAAAGGATGTTGTAGCTGTTGTTGCAGACGGATTGTGATCTATATTGTCCATAGCTGATGTGATAAAAAGACCTTTCCTAAGTTCTGTAGGGCAAACAACACCCTCTTCAGTGTACCTGTCAACAACGGCATCACCCAATTGAGCAGATATTTCAAGCACCCTGTAATATGAAATGCTTAGTCCATGGTCATGTAACAGTTCCACAAGTCCTCGTCTTCGTGTTTCCCCATACAAAGATAGGCCCATAAAGATGGTAAAGAGAGTCTCACGATTGTGTGAATGTGTAAATGTGGCTGAATTGCTTTTGTGGCTGTAGCAGTTGCACTGCAGGAGCTGAGCTACAGCCAAGTCTGTCTTTGATGAACCTAATTCCAGTTGCGACTTGATATCGACGCCGTGCTCCACCATACAAACAAATTGTTGTAATGATTGAGGAATAGAATTTCCCACTGAGTCTGCATAGAATCTACCATTAAATTTCCATTCATGAGCAAGCATGTGTCTTCGCAAAATACTAGCAGCTTTGTTGAGTATAACAGCATCATAAAATTCTGAAGCCTTTGACAAGATTGACCCTGTATCCTCTTTAAAGGACAAGGTAACATCTCTCCCACTTTTGTGAGCTCCAAGTGCTGGTATATCTGACAAAAGCTTCTCTTTCAGTCTTGTTGAGTGGACATATGAGGCAAGTTCATGCAGTTCCAACTGTTCAAGTCGTTGCTTATACAGTGTGATGAGATCTGCAAGTTTAAACACAACTGGTGCATCACTGTTCGTATTAGTTTTAACTATATAAGCAAGAAGTTCTGAATATACCAATGGATGGATTCCTTTTTTCTGAGAATCTTCATTTTCCTGTTTTTGTGGAGCAGCAATCTTTCCCTGTTGTAAAGAGTTGTTAAACAATCTTTATGATACTTCAACTCTTGTGCAATGGCATCACCAGCACTCAATCGGGCAAGAATTTTACATTCACCTAGAGTTGTGGCACATTCATTGAGCCTACTGCTGAGCCCCATTGTCATGACTTCACGTCTTTGTCCATCATCTAGAAATTGTTTGTCGCAGATGAAACATTGTTCTGGCTTTAAACTCACTCTTCGAGTCTTTGAACAACTCTTGTCAATATGTTCCTGAGCGTCAGATGCCCTTTTCCTGGCCCGATCAAGTTTGGTATTTTTGAACAAAGCACGGCAACTCTGATGGTACTGAGCATTGTTTTGCCGCAATATATCTTCAATACACTCACCTTCATCGACCCTAGCAGGATTAATAATCATGGGCATCTGACAGAGTTCTTGAAAAAGAGGAATATTTGTAGCCAGCATTGAATATCCATCTGATTTACTGCGACCTGGAATGGGACTCCTGAGATCCTATCCGGTTTTATCTGTCTGACATAGGCAGCATTTGCTCCAATCAGTTTTCGCATTTGACGTCTTCTCAATAGACATTCTGTAAATGTTATAGGCTTCAGGCCGAGGGATTATCCTTTTACCACCTTTAACCACAGTTACCGAATATATTTTGACACATTCAGATATGGGATACAACTAGGTTCAGAAAGGTAGGTTCCCTACTCCAAGCCCGATCGTTCATCCAGTATCATTTAAGTCCCGTGCGATCTGTACACCATCCAGGTAACTATAGACCCGTTACCTTTGGCTCGGCTCTCCCGCACTGGCATATCCTGTCAATTAAGGTGCGGCTTCTAACAGACTGAACATTATTTTGTCCATGGGGCTTATTAGACAGCATTTGGGACACTGAAACATGAACAGTGTGTCCGTAATCAGTTGATACTGGACCCATGCTGAGTTTCACAGCAGTGATGTCACCGTTATTCCCTGGTTGTGTCATGACAATCACTCTCTTACATATGACATATTATAAGAATGAGCTGAAAGGATTAATTTTTATAACTAATACATTCAGCTCACTTGGGGAATTGAATATCAAGTCAATGATTCGGTTTAATGGCAATAAAAGGCAAAAATTTACAATACTTGCTTAAATTCATCTCATATATGTGCCTTTGTGGATTGTAGGACTCATTTATCGGTTATTTTTGTGTCATTTTCTGCTTTCCTATCCCCTAAAACATTTAATTTGACTCAAAAATTGTAAAAATCGGTTAGATACTTTGTAAACTAGCAATAATGGATTTCAGAATGGCGGCCATCTTGAAAATGGCGGCCATCTTGGATTTTTTCAGTGACCCAAAAGTTTTTTTCGGAAGAGTAGACCATTGTGAGCAATCGTGCCAAGTTTCATGCTTGCTTACCAAAATGAACGATTTTTTCCTTAATCTGCTCAGCTATAAGCTGTGCATGTTTATTTACCTTTTGTCGTTCTCTGACTCTGTATTCAAATCATCATCATCATAATCATCTCTGTCTCTCTGTCTCTGTCTGTCTGTCTGTCTGTCTGTCTCTCTCTCTCTCTCTCTCTCTCTCTCTTTTACACACACACACACACACACGACTTCTGTCGTCCGAATATACTGGATTGTCTAATGTATGCGCCCGAATTGAACGTTTATTACTAATTAATTCCTTTCACTGCAATTGAAGTAGAGGCTTTACAAATGGTGTCAAAGATGGCGTCATGGCTGGGTTCGAATCTGCCGACTGGCAGGGATTTTGATCCTATACTAATGATTGCGTAAACATGAAACACTAGTATGTGTAACTATAAATGAATATATATATATTACAAAGAGAGAGAAAGAAAACAAGAGATAAAAAGTAGATGTATAGAAAGGTAGACGCTTAGACCGTGCTGCTTCTACTAGAAACAGTATTCACACGGAGTAGAATAGGCCGACTCATTCATCTTTGCCACTGCAGCCTTCAGAAAAGTCGACCAAGTCTGACGATTTTAAGTTAATGGTTTTGTAATCTTTAGCCAATCATGTGTCCAGTAGCAAACTTCATAGATTCGAGGACATAGGTTCTGTTCCAGGTCAGCTTTAACCGTCATTAACCAGGTTTGTCTTTGCCTACCATCACACTTTTACCAACACTACAGTATCTGAATCAAACCTAAATCTATTTCTAACCAAGTGCATAATCCAGTCTGCTTAAACATCTCCTTAGAATAATTTGTCAGAGGCAGTAAATGCTGTGACAAAAACATATTGTGTTGTTTGAGAGCAGATGCTGGAATTGAACATGGAGGATGCGGCGCAGGTAATAGTGATCAAAAGTTTCTAATCGCCAAACGCCTTTCA
>NC_136488.1:35359903-35397403 GCF_053919585.1 Euprymna scolopes
ATGACAAGCCAACCTCCCAAGCATGTATGACCTGCTCATCAGAAAAAACCTGAGATGGGCCGGACACGTAAACAGAATGGAGAACTCCCAACTATCAAAACAGATACAGTTTTCACAAGTTTTGTATTTGCTATCCGCATATCTGGCATTGTTTCCGTCGTTTCGGACTTCTCCTTAATACTGGAATCAATCAGTGCCGATTCAGGGGGGGGGGTCCTCACTGTGTGGTATGCATCGTGTCTCAAGACTGAACGAGGACTATGAGTTGTTAAAAACGGTTTCGTTTGAACTAATAAGCATTAAAGGATAGACTTGAAGAGTTATCGCCCGTTAAAAGAAAGAAACGATCAATAAAACTCACCGCTCTCTTTGAAGGGTTAAGTAGAGTCATCACATTGATAATATTTAGTGTTCTTTGAAATCTATTTAATGAAATAAAGTAAGAAACTATTAGTTAAGTAGGAGTGAACACTGCTGCCGAATAATTTCTTTTATTCAATTAGCCGATACTAAACTTTTCAAAACATAACTTACCTAATTTGCTAGCCTTTATATTTACCGATTAAGTTTCGCAATATTCAGTGTCACACAATTAGTATACTATATATATATATATATATATATATATATATATATATATATATATATATATATAGGTATGTGTGGATGTATTTGTGTGTGTTAGAAATCTCTTTGTGTTTTTGTATGATTGTAATTAAATAAGTGCAAACTTGTAATTTGTTGCCTGCTACATTGTTGTAAAATAAAGGCTGGAACGTGATAATTTCCGTTTTGTATGGTTTGCAACTTAGCGATAATCTTATGAAGAGTTTACAATTCACACTTAACTGAAATAAAACTCGATTGTTAACCCCATTAATGCAAGATTTCTCTTTAAAAAGAAACGAACAAATTATAGTTTTGGAAACTACCTCATGTAAAGAGAAGGGTTTAAAATTACAGCGGATCTGACGTCACTCATGCTCTCGGCTTTTCTTTAAAAAACGGATTTTTATTTAAACATGACATTTTTTTAAAATTATTTATACATTTAACAATCTCTAATATTAATGAATAATCCCATTTGACTTTTATTTAAATATATATGTATATGTGTGTGTGTTTGTGCATGTGTGTGTGTGTGAGAGAGAGAGAGAGAGAGAGAACAACGTTAACTAAAGTTTACAAAATAAAGTTTATGTTGATTTCTGAGTTTCCTGTCGAATAACAAATTCTTGTAAATTATGATTTACACTCTTTAAATTTGTTCTTTTAAAATAAGGTCTATTTGCTATATTTGTAGTATTAGGCTTTTTTTTTAAATGGTTAGGATCACCAGATAAATATTAATATTTATATTCCCTTTAAGTTTACATAAGCTTTTGACTTGTAAACTTAATAAGTATGTCTTGTTTTATATATATATATATATATATATATATATATATATACACACATATATATATATAATGACTATGTCATATGTATACTTATATCATAAAATAATATATATATTGTATTTAATTAATTACTTTAATATACTGTTTTGTTTTTAAATCCCCGAAACAGTGTTTCATGGTAAACAACTGATGATCCCTTAAATTACATTCGTACTTTAGTGAATTCTAGAGAGCAAGTTAATGCATTGATTGTAGGTGATTAAATGACTTACTGACATAATAGTTTTCTAACGAATGATAAAAAATATAAAAGTTAAATAAGTTTGTTAAAAGGTTAAAAAGACTTCAAAAAGTATAAATTGGGTATTTGAATATGTATGGCTAGGTTTCCTTCCTCTTATCGAAATACTTTTCTGGTACCAAAGGTACTCACTTTTTTTTTCAATGATAAAACACAAAAATAATTATATAAAATTATATAACTTTAAGTATGGTTACTAAAACTAGATCGAAAGCTAGGTCTGGGCATTCTTCAGAACTAGTGAGTTCCCCTAGGGCTTACTACTAAGGAGATCGGATAAATCTCGACAGGGTCAAACCGTTGTCATTAGCAATATACAAGTAGGAACTCCTTCTTTCGAAGTGCTATATGGGACTTGTTAAGCCGACTATAATTTTAATGCTGCTCCTGGTGGAGCTTCATTATGTAAAACTTGTAATATTCTTATAACATCTTAAGAATATAAATACAAATGTGACTAAAAAAATGTATCCAGTTCTAAAGAAGATTTCTCATGTAGGTCACAAAATTTAGTTTACCTGTTGTCCTGTAAAATTACAATCTACAATACGTAGGGGAAGCTATAATGCCTCTGATTAAACGTATGAATTTGCATAAAACTAGTACTAAGGGATTCATGTTATTAAATACTTTTAAAAACCTGTAGTCAGTTGTTTTTTTATGTACAATTTATTGAAAAATTTAAAAGTAATGGATATAATAGTTTCGGAAATGTAGGTAATAATATTGTAAATATGCGTCAGGATAAGGAAGACGACATAATTAAACATATGCGAGTAATTTACCCATATTGTTTGAATATTAAAGTTAAAACAAATAGCCTACAAGATTCCGAATATGTTGATCGATTATATCCAGCTTTGTCTCGCTACGGTATTAAAGATAAAACCTATGTTAATAGAAACAATAGAAAAGCGACTATTTCATGCGTGGACTTCTTTAGTGAAACTAAATGTATTATAATTTTCAAAATTTCTGAGTCTTTCAATTATATTAGAAAACTGCTTAATCCAACAAAAAAGAAGGTTTTGAAGGAAATAGCATCGAAAATATTATTTCAATCAGATACGGCATATAAGAAAGACTATTCCACTCAATGGTACGAATATATCCTGGATACAATCGACACTAAATTATATAAGCCACCTGTGGAAGGTATAAAAAAATAAATCTAGAAATGTTTGTGTAGTTTTGTATGAAAATAATGGTTTTTATGATATAAATTTACCAAAGATATTAATTAATGAAAAAAAAACATACAATTACTACAAATAAGCTCCAGACCAAAGATCAAAAACCAATAGTTACATATAAATTAGGGCCAACCACACGTAATAAGGTTTTCAACTATAAAAACGGTAGAACATCTATATATATATATATATATGTGTGTGTGTGTGTGTGTGTGTGTGTGTGTGTGTGTGTGTGTGTGTGTGTGTGTGTGGCATCCGTCAGTCGAAACGACTATGGATCAGCGCCGTATTAAGATGTTGCCTGTATGAATCCTTTTGTGTGACTGTAGAGACCAATTCTTGATTTTCATAGTCTGCCACAGCCTTGACATACGAAGGTTGTTATGCAATTTGCCGCTCCGTCTGGCTGTTCCATCTGTACACTCGCTCTTCTCCTAGCTCTCTTTGCAGCGTTTTCAACATGGAGGGTCTTCTCGCTGATGATAATCTCCTGGCGTATCATTTTCCTCCAGGCAGTTCTGTCAGCTGTAGAGGCTTCCCATGTATTCCTGTCCACCGAGAAAGCCTTCATGTCACGCTTGCAGACATCCCTGTAGCGAAGATGGGGTCGCCCCCTCTTTCTTGAGCCTGAGGCAAGCTCGCCATAGAGAAGGTCTTTAGGGATGCGCCCATCATCCATCCTGCGCACATGGCCCAGCCAGCGAAGACGTCGCTCACGCAGTGGGGAGTAAATGGATGGGATGCCCGATCTCTGCAGAACATCAGTATTACTCACTCTGCCCTGCCATGTGATACCAAGTATCCTACGTATACACCTCATATGGAAGACCTGGAGTTTCCTCTCTTGTGTTGAGTATGTAGTCCAGGATTCATATATATATATATATATATATATATATATATATATATATATATATATATATATATATATATATATATAAGGCAAAACGCTCGTTTTTGTATGTCCAGCAAAGGCTTTTTTCGCCGGGGTTCTCGAGGGGAGGATACTATTTTGTAGAACTGTTTATATCATTCCTAGATTATAATATCTACGATTTGCGAACGGTCGTTGTCTCTACATTTATTTGGAGCGATTTTAAAAAAATGATTTCCAGTGTTTGTTTGTCTTTTTCGTATAAAGCGAAACTGAATCGAATCTAATCAGCTCGGTGGCCTTCGTGGCTCAAGATCAATAAAATTCTAGTTTTTTGGAGTCGCCTGCTTGTCCCTGTTGCGAAACAACGGCCGTAGAAACGACCGATCACGCTTTCTTCAACTGCCGCGAACTCCGTCGATACTGGTTGTATGTCGGCGAGGTGACGCCTCGCATCGACTCCGAACATCCTTGCCCGATTACTGTATCCAATGTCGTTGACAACGTGAGGCCGCCGTAGCACAGGGAAAGACAAATGGTCTATATTACGATCCTGGCCGTGGCGAGAATGGAGATTTGGACGTCGCGACTGCAAGATAGCCGGGGGGGGGGTCTTTTCTAATCAGGATCTGATCGCTTTCTTTAAGCACCAACTGCGGGTAAAGATCAGATGTGATAGAAGAAGGCTGCATCGTGCGGCATTTGGCAGAAGATGAATATATGTAGCAAGTCTGTGTGTACGAAAAGGAGCAAAATTTGAATACCGGTTACCCGCCTAGGTGTGGAAGGCGCACTTCCGTCAAGTGTAACCAAATAATTAGGCTCTCAGCTAGCAGAGTGAGTGCTCCATCCCTCCCCGACTAGAAAGCCTCCAAGATCTCTACCCCCTGCTATCTGCATTTTTTCTTTTCAACCCTCCCTCTTAATTTTACCCATCTTGAAGAGAAAGAAATCAATCACCCAACAATTTTTCTTTTCCCCATTCCATCCCATCTAGAGGGCATCCCAACTTAGAAACTGTCCCGCAGGAGCTAAGGTTCCTTTACAAACCGAAGTGGAACGGGCTGTTTATCAACTAGACAGTGTTAGAGGGGTCCTACTAACCACTTTTGTACTTTTTCTTCCCCCGCCCTCGACACAAATGAACTCTTGTACCATTATTGTTATGTTTTTTTTTGGGGGGGATGGGGTTCACATATTAATAAAAAATGTTTTAAACAATTGGGTGCTAAGTAGGGCGTCCCCCAGTACAAAAGGGTGAATTATCGTGGAAGAAAATACTAGCTAAGAGAAACTTTTATTTAGTGCTGGAGTGACAGGCATGACCAACGACCCCCTATCCCCCCTTTTGAGTTGGCCTTGTGCCTAAATTTTTGTTCATGTAAATATCTAAAAGTTTAGTATCTGTTCCGGCTGATGCTGCACTATAGACTATATGGTGGAGCAACCCACATATCAGACCATTGCTCTTGTAGTAATGTAGGGGAAACCCTTCATACCAATTGTCACTATCTAGTTCCCTCTTGGGGGAGCTGGCACCTTTACCCCACTCTCCATATTAAAAACGGCCTTGTGCCTAATTTGCTCCGTGGGGAAGCAAATAAATACAATCAGCTCGCTGGCCTTCTTGAAAGCCGATCAGCTTTGATTAATGTAGGGAATATCCTTCATATAAGGCAATTGCTATTCATTTGAGAGCTCCCTCTTTTTCGGGGGAGCTTGGTTTCCCCAACATTGCGGGGGGGAAATAAATGAAACAGCGGAAAGCTGAACTGGCCTTCAGCCAATCTTCATTTCTGCACCTGCGTATTCACTTAGCAAGTCAACATTTTCATTGACATCACTAAATTTGAACGCTGTTCGCTTCCTGTGACCTCGTAGCGTAGCGGTAGGATCTCACGCTTTCCTTCACTTTCTTTTTCGGGTTCGTCACGGGTTCGATCCTCCCTCCTTACTAACACTTTTTCTTTTATACCCCCCCAAATACCCGGGCAATGCCGGGTATCCCTGCCAGTCTATAATATAAATCTCAACTGTCTGTTTAAATGTATGTATGTATGTTTTTATGCCTGTCTAAAACTTTCGACAGAGGCAACAGATTTTCACGAGATTTATATCGTTTTGCAGCTCGACTCTTTGTACGACAAATATCGAGAAACTGGCTAAAAACATTAATTCCTTTACTCTCAACTGGGCTCTTGTCTACATGGAGGGGTCGCTTTTTTCGCCGATATTTTCGAAATTCATCCCGCTTTTTCTATTGTCTAGGCTTAATTTAAACTCACTTCAATTCCAGTTTGGCGATGGGCGCAACAGCAAATGCGTCGGGGTTTTTTTCACGTGTTTTTGCCTCCTTCACAGTATGGGTTCGAGCCTGCCTGTTTACCTACCACAATTTTTTTTTGCTCAACACACACCTCCAAAAACCCGGGCAACGCCAGGCACTCAGGCTAGTCCATAATATAAATCTCGTCTGTCTGTTGAAATGTACGTATATATGTATGTTTGTATATTTCGCAAAATCTTTCCACAACAACGACGGATCCTGACAAGATCGGTATTATTTTGAAGCAAGACGTCTTGGACGACAAATATCGAAAAATAGGCCCAAAACAAATGCTCCTTCGCCTTAAACCCGGCCGTTTTGTACAAGAAAAGGTAGAGTTTTTCGCCGTTGGATTGACTTCGATCGCATCATGGAGACATTCAGCTAAGACGTCAGATTTTCTTTCATTTTCTTTTCCGCCTTCGCGGCACGGGTTCAAGCCTGCCTGCCCACTACCACTTTTTTTTTTGCTCAACACACACCTCCAAACACCCAGACAACGCCAGGCACTCAGGTTAGTCTATAATATGAATCTCACCTGTCTGTTTAAATGTGTGTATGTATGTATGTTTGTATATCTGCCTAACACTTTCGACGGAGGCGACGGATTTTCAGGAGATTGGTATCGTTTTAATAGCGACCATTCGGACGACAAATATCGAAAAATTAACTAAAACAATTAATTCTTTCACCCTAAACTGGGCACTTTTCTACAGGGAGGAATCGCTTTTTGTCGCCGATAGTTTCGAAAGTCATCCCGTCTTTTCGATTGTCTAGTCTTTATTTAACCCTACCTCATTTCCAGTTTGGTGATGAGCGCAGCAGCAAATACGTCAGGGTTTTTTTTTTCACTTTCTTTTCCTCATTCGTGGTACGGGTTCGAGCTTGCCTGACTACTACCATTTTGTTTCGCTTGCAATTTTCTCTTTTTTTTATTCTTATTTTATTTTGCTCAACCAACACCCTCACACACACCTCCACTTTCTTTTTCGCCTTCGCGTCACGGGTTCGAGCCTGCCTGCCTGCCTACTACAACTTTTTTTTTGCTCAACACAAACTTACAAACACCCGGGCAACGCCGGGTACCCAAGCTAGCATTAATATGAATGATAATATTATAAATATTCCAGAATGTTAATGTAATTCCTCTCCTTTCTGTAATAATAAGATAGAGCATGTAATACAGGTAATCTAAAAATAGTCAAAATTTCTAAATTAAGAAACTCTTAGTAAAGATCCAAATTATAGAGAACCTAAATGCTTAAATTACATGCGTTAAAGAAGTAACTAAAACACTAGAGAGGTTTATTATGTATATGGCAAATAAATATAAATTATTACAGTATACGTTTGATGCAGGGAAAATAATATACCTGAATGCGTAAATAAAAAGGTTAAACGTATAAAAAACATTTAAACATCCTAAAAAAACTAACTCTTTTCTTAAAAATTCAGAAATGCATAATGAACTTAAAATACTTCAAGATTAGTTTGTAATAGTTCTCATTGATAAAGCGACAAGCAAAATATCTCTCATATGTAAAAATACTATATGCAATGTTTATTGTTAATAGTAGGAATTATAGGAAATGTTTCTGATACTTATAAATAATAATTTAGATAGAATTATTCTTAATTATAGATTAAAAGGTAGGATTAAGGTTAGAAGAAAAAACAAAAAACTTCCATGAATATATCGGATACGTAAAATGCACAAACATTCAGTTAGCGCTAGGTTTATTGTAGCTTCAAAGACGGGCATTACTAACCCTTTTAAGTAAAGCTATATCTAAAGTGCTTAAATTTATCATAAACCAAATAAATACTTTCCACCAGAAAATAAAATTTCATAGTAATATAAATCTATTTTGGGTGGTAAATAATTCACATTTAGTAAAAGAAAAATTAGATAACATAAATTCCAGAATAAAAGCAAAATCTATAGTAATATATGATTTTAGTACGCTATATACTAAAATTCCATATTAAAAAAAAATAATAAAAGAATGTAATTATACCGTAGAATTAGCTTTTGAAGGGGGTAAAGGTAAATATATAGACTTTTCAAACTATAAAGCTTTCTGCCGTAAAAATAAATACAGCAAAACTAGTATTTCAGAAGGAATTTTAAAAATACTTATAAGTCATCTTATTAAAAAAATATTATTTTCAAATAAGAAATAAAATATTACTCCAAATTATAGGTATCCCAATGAGATTAGATCCTGCACCATTTTTGGCAAATCTGTATTTACATAGACTCGAGTATATATATGTCATCACACATATAAAATGATATATCTAAAACATAATTTTTATGGGTGTAGGAGATTTATAGATGATCTTATATGTATAAACGATAATGATGAATTTGAAAATAATAAACATCTTATACATCCAAATGAGTTAGAACTGAATTGTGAACATAAAGGAAAACAGGTTACATTTCTGTATTTAGATATAAAAATTGAGGGTAGGATTTTTCTTTATAAAATATTTGATAAAATAAACTTTCCCTTTTAAAATAGTTCGTATACCGCACGAAGATAGTACCTGTCCTGTGTTTCATGTTTTATGAAACCATTATGTCAGAGTTTTTTTTTTTAGAATAGAGCGCGTTACTTTAAAATTAATAGATTTTATACCACCAGTTTCTAGTTTAGTAATAAGGATGATAAAACAAGGTGGGGATAAAACTAAAATATTTAAACAGTTATAATAAAGCATTTGTTCGTTATCCTCATGCTTTTGAATCGTATAAAGTTAACCAGAATATATAAATAAAAGAAAATCCAAAACTATATTTGTAATGCATAAAATGTATTATACAAAAATAAAATGTATATATAAATAATTTAAAACTTTATATATTTTTAATATTAGATAAGAATGTAAATACATAAAGTACTAATCGTAGTATGGGGTGATAAGTAGTAAAATGGATTAATCCTAATCTTATAAAGACAACACTGGTAAATTAATATATATATATATATATATATATCCATTTTGAATTTGGAAACAGACGAATCTCACAAGCAAGGAAGATATTTTTTTAAACATGAATATGCTAGCCAAATTAATCAAGAGTAGGAAACTAGATCTAATATGTGTAACATTTTTTCTTCTTGTGAATAAGGGACGTGGTGTTTAATTTACACTGCTGGGGAGCCATGATTAAATATACTGTTTTGTTTTTAAATCCCCGAAAGAGTGTTTCATGGTAAACAACTGATGATTCCGTTAAATTAACATTAGGACTATTGTGAATTCGAGAGGGCAAGTTAATGAATTGATTGCAGATGATTAAATGACTTATTTACTTAATAGTTTTTTAGCGAATGATAAAAATATAAAGAAAATAAATATCTTTTTATAGTTTTAAAGTTAAAGAACTTCAAGACTATATAGTTCTGATTTTTACTTAAACCGTAGAATTTAGTAGTGTAGTCACTGTTTCAAATATGCAAACGATAAAATGATTTGCGGCGATTTTAAATGGTGCATCTTCTTTGATCGTAAATTGAACTCATTAATAAAGAAAAAATTAAAATAAAATGGGGAGGTATACCCGCTCTTGAATAGAGTATCATTCGATCTGTAGTCGAATACTCTACCACTCAGTTATATCTCGAGATAACATGCAATCTGTTTCTTTTAAGAATAAATGATTTGCTGATATTTTATTATTTTCCTTGACCGGTGTAACGTAAAATATTAACCCTGTAAAAAATCTTCTTAGCTATACGAGAGAAACACAATTTGTAGATCGGATTTTAACGATTTCTGAAAATGATTTTCTAAGATTTTATTATTTCGCTTGGTCAGTGTAACGTAAAATATTCTCTTTGTAAAACTTCTGTTTTATCTATAAGAGAGAAAAGACTATTTTTAAGATCGGATTTTTGCGATTTTCGATACTTATCGGATGAATTTCTGTAAAAAAAAACATATCTAAGAACACTGCCAGACATTTAAATTACCTTTGTGTGAAATTTGAAAAAGATAGTCTCAGCCGTTTTTATGAGGAACGAACACACAAAGACACCCAAAGTGACTTTATATAAGAGGGGATATATATATATATATATATATATATATATATATATATATATATATATATATATATATATTGTAAAATTTTTAAAATGTTTTAAATATTGTTATAGTCGAAAAAAATCCCAACTCTTATTTTCTTATTTTATTTTGATAGTCGAAAAACAGACTTATTTTGATTTATACTGATCATATTTATGAATGTGAAAATTCTGAAATCTCATTTACCGGGTGATATTCTACTCTTAGGTCCTGGTATAGTATTTTGTTTTTAATTTCGAAATCAAAATAGCCAGGATTAAAATAATTACGTATGCTAATACTTTTAATATATATATATATATATATATATATATATATATATATATATATATATATATATATATATAATAAAAATTACAATTAAATAATATATATATATATATATATATATATATATATATATATATATATTACCATTTCAGCACGGTGTTGCCCGGGTGTTTGGATGTGCCTGTTGAGCAAAAAAAAAAAGCAAAAAAAATAATAAGTGGTAGTAGGAAGGCAGGCTCGAACCCGTACCGCGAAGGAGGAAAAGAACGGGGAAAAAACCTGACGTCTATGCTGTTACGACGACCGCCAAACCGGAAGTTACATTCTTTAAAATTAAGGCTAGATAATCCAAAGGAGAGAATGACTTTCAAAAATATCGGCGAAAAAGCGACCCCCCTGTAGAAAAGTTCCCAGTTAAAGGTGAAGGTATTAATGTTTTTAGCCAATTTTTCGATATTTGTCGTTTAAAAGGTCGGACTTAAAGATGATACTGATCTTGGTAAAATCCGTCGCCTCCCTCGAAAGTTTTAGGCAGACATGTAAACATACATACATACATACATACATACATTTATATATTGGTAACTAAAAATTTCGACCGAATCCTATTAAAAAGCTTGTCCTATCTCGGAATACCCTTTATGTCAAATTTCAAATGTTTAGACCAGAAATTGTCTGAGTAAATTGGTAGAGACTGCTGAAGTCAATTTTTTAAAACTTTGATCCCTATTATGACCCCTTAATATTTATGGTTTTGAGCTCAAATCAAGTTATTAAGTTAGATCCATGTCCAAGGAACGTATATCGAAAATTTCAAGTGTTTAGACCCAAAATTGTCGGAGGAGTTTGGTAAAGTAAAATCGTTGAACTTTTACCCCTTAACAGCCAAATTTCCGCTCGAAAACCGATCCCAAAGATTTCCCCAAATCTCAGTACCCTGTATATCCAATTTCGAGTCTGTAGACTTAAAATTGGGAGAGTTATTTCGTAGGGAAATGTACGCAGACACACAGACAGACATACAGACACGCAGATACACAGACACGTTCACTTTTATATATATATACTAGCATTTCAGCCCGCCGTTGCCCGGGTGTTTGGAGATGTGTACTGAGCAAAAAAAAAGGCGGTAATTTTTTTAACTTTGACCCCTATTATGACCCCTTAAAATTTATTGTTTGGGGTTCAAATGAAGTTATTAAGTTAGATCCATGTCCAAAAAACCTATATCTAAAATTTCAAGTGTTTAGACCCAAAATTGTCGGAGGAGTTTGGTAGAGTTCTCAAAGGTCAAATCGTTTAATTTTGACCCCTTAACAGTTCAATTTCTGGCAGAAACCCGATCACATCGATTTTCCCAAATCTCAGTACCCTGTATATAAAAATTGACAAAGTTATTGCGTAGGGAAATGTACGCAGACACACAGACAGACAGACACGTTCAATTTTATATATATATATATATATATATATATATATATATATATATACATATATATATAGATATATATATATATATATATATATATATATACTAAGCATTGTTCTGTTTTGACAACAGATTAGTAAGTAAACTCAGTTTTCCTCAAATTCAGTTCGACTTTACAGATAAAAGAGTGACGTTATTTCAGTGAGTCTAATAGCAAACAAGATGGCGACGAAAATGGCGTAATGTGACGAAGCGTTCATAAGTTCTGTTTTTCCCGCTACATCAGACAACCAGGAAAAAAACAAACAACAATAAAGAACATCGTTTTCGTGTCACTGACAAGTGAACCGGTTAGACGGTCTTCTGATTAACACTTTGGCCAGCCAATTATTGCAGTCCCTTTGGAAATTTCTTGGTTTGTCTATCAATGAAATCTATTTGTATTTATCTTTATATGTACTTTACATAAACACGCGCATACACAAACACACACACATATGCGTGTGTGCGTGTGCATGTTTCTATCTTGTTTCGTTGATGTAAAAGGGAGAAAGAGTTTATGTATGTGTCACACGTCTGTGTTTGCCTACGTCAATTATTTTTATATGTTTAGATTTATATATATATATATATACATATATATATATACATATATATATATATACATATATATATAGGTGGGTGGGTGTCTATATAGATATGTATGTGTGTATATATACATCATGATAGATATTAGATATATATATATATATATATACATATATTACTTTTTTCGATTGAGACAAGAATTATTGGCGCGAAATAACGACCATCTCCATCTGTCTGCTGACGGATTAATCAAAAATTGTCGATAGTGATTAACAATACATAGTCTGCGTTGGTTTTCTGATGGGTAAGCGGCTTTAATGTAAGAATTCTACCCTGTAAGCATTTATTCATAAAAATTTGTTGCATCGGAAGGTCATTAATCTATACATCTATAATAGTGATAATGTGTGTGAAGACATTTCTCAACCTATATACTCAACAGATTTTTGATCTACAGACTTGAAATTCGATATATAGCATATTAAGACATGTGGAAAACTTTTAAATTGGTTTTCATGCGGGGACAAAAGGACAGCTAAAGGGGTCAAAATTGTAAAAATGGTACGTGGAGGTTGTCTATTTTTAATCTGTTCGCTGTTTCACGAATGCGCATACGTGAATAGTTCATATAACAGATTTATTATGTAAAAATAAGTAGGTTTGAAAAAATATTTTTACAGATAGTGTCAAGCAGGCTTAATGGTTATTGTATTTGACTCACTGTCTTTAGTTTTTTTAGTTTCGATCTAAGCCTGAGTATTTCATTTTTTTTTACTTACAACTGTTTAGAAAAAACATAATCGCAATAGGTTCAGGACCTATCAGGTTGGCGACTCTCTTTTGAATCCTGTCGAGGAGTGAGAAACAAGTAGCAGATGCACCAGCCCAAATGTGACAACAGTATTCCATGCATGGCCGAATGGTGGCCTTATAGAGGTACAGGATAATTTCAGGCGTACGCAGTTTCTAGCACAGTAGAAAGAGCCCACTTTCTTTCCAGCAGCATTGGCAATGCTCTCAATGTATCTATTCCAGTTCATGTTCAATGTAAACGTTAGGCCGAGGTATTTCAAGGAAGTACTTTCGGGTCATGTGTTTTTGGTCATTGCTAGAAAAGGTTTCTTGTAATTATTGAAGGAAAAAAGCTTAGTCTTGGTAGCATTGAATGTTACCATCCATTTTTGTCCCCATTCAACTACAGATTAAAGGTCATCCTCTGTTGTTTCTGCTATTTCCTTAGATGTGTTTATATGTTTTCTCCTCGTGCCTGTTATAGAGCGTTGTGTCATCAGCATATATACCCATTTCGTAAACAATTTTATCACGGAGATCATTGATGAATATTAAAAATAATGAAGGTGCAAGGATATACCCCTGAGGTACTCCTCATATCATATTGTTTAAATGTACGACAGTCGAGGACAACCTGTATTTTTCTCTTTTTTATTCCATTTTCACCCCAAACAAGGCACAGTGCCACTTTGAAGCAGGGGGCTACTATCAGGGACTTAATTAACGGGGTCATTATGAAGGGAGATGAGTAGAAAGATGTTTGTTCACATTACACTTGAACTTCTGCGTATCAGTGCAGTTGGGAAAGCAGAATCCCGGAAGGAAGTTCCAAAGACCCGCAGTTCTGGGGAAGAAACTATTGGAGTAAAAGGCTTTCTTGCACCTAGGGATCTCTACTGTAAAGGTATGAGACTTAGTAGCTTGTCGGATTTGTCGGGGGTAGTTACGTCGAGGAGGTACAAGTGTTTGCAGTTCGTCAGAGCATTCACCATTAAAGTATTTGTAGAACAGGCAGAGGGATGCAACATCTCGTTGATGGGACAGAGGCTGAAGCTTAGATGACAGTTCAGGACCTATCAGGTTGGCGACTCTCTTTTGAACGCTGTCCAGGAGCAAGAGACAAGCAACAGATGCACCAGTCCAGATGTGACAACAGTATTCCATACATGGGCGAATGGTGGCCTTATAGGGGTATAGGATACTGTCAGGCGTAAGTAGTTTTCTAGCACGGTAGAGGGAGCCAACCTTCCTTGCAGCAGCCTTGGCAATGCTCTCAATGTATCTATTCCAGTTCATATTCCCTGTAAACGTTAGGCCGAGGAGTATAAAAGAAGTACTTTCAGGCAATGTGTTCTTGGCCATTGCTATTGGTGGTAGAGAAGGTTTCTTGTAGTTATTGAAGGAAACAAGCTTAGTCTTAGCAGCATTGAATGTGACCAACCATTTTTGTCCCCACTCCACTACAGATTGGAGGTCATCCTCTAGTGTTTCTGCCATTTCCTTGGATATGTGTTCATTTGCTGTCCCCTCATATCTGTTATAGAGAGTGGTGTCATCGGCAAATATACCCATCTCCGAAACAATTTTATCAGGAGGTCATTTTTGAATATCAGGAATGATAGAGGTCCAAGGATAGACCCCTATGCATTTATATCATATTGCTTAGATGTACCACCGTCGAGGACAACTTTGATTTTTCTATTACTTAAGAAGGATTTAATTACATTATGAATTCTTCCAGTGATACCATATGATCTAATTTTCCTTAGAAAACCAACGTGCCATACCCTGTCAAAAGCCTTAGATATATCAAGGGCTACCGCTCTACCCTCTCCTGTTTTGTCTAATGAACGGTGTATACGTTCAGAAACTACAGTTAAGATATCTGCTGTTGAACGGGCTTGCCTGAATCCATATTGTTTGTCAGTCAGGAGTTTAGCAGCTGTTAGGTGGTGGACTAGGGCTTGATTAACTAAGGACTCAAATATTTTGGCGAAAAGCGGGAGGAGACAAATGGGGCGATAATTTAGTGGGTCAGTTCTTTCGCCAGAATTCTTGAAGACTGGTACCACAGAGGCGGTTTTCCAGCAGTCGGGAAAGCACGATTCGTTAAGGCATTTATTGTAAAGTTTGGAGAGAACTGGAGCAACCTCGGCAGAGCATTTTTTTAATAGCAAAGCCGGGATGAGATCTGGTTCACATGCTTTTGAGGTGTCTACGTTTTTTATAATAGCATGTACCTGAGAAGAGGTGATTTTCAAATCGTCTAGTGTGGCGTCTGTTCGCAGAGGAAAATCAGGGAGGAAGTGGTGTACCGAGTTCAGTGTGGAGTTTGAGGCAAACTGACTGGCAAACAGATTAGCCTTGTCAGTTGCCGTGCAAGCAACCTAATGATTGTTTGATATTGGGGGAATAGTTGACTGTCCATTATTTACTACGCTGTTGTACATTTTCCAAAAACCCCGGGTTCTTAATTTCTGTGCTTTGATGGGTTTTCTAGTGGTTTCAATGTATTCTGTCTTAGCTGTCGCTATATCTCTTTAATAATTACTTCTAGCTTCTATATACTTCTGTCTATTTGAATTGGACTTATGTCCGTTGAATCTGCCGTACGCACGCTGCCTTTGAGCAATGGGTGCTGCACAAGTAGAAGTAAACCATCGGGGAGAGATAGAATTTCCATGTGGGAAGTGTGCTTCAATTACAGTTTTGAACCATTCAGTGATCTCATTTGCGCACTGTTCAACTGGAAGAGAAAAGATATTTTTCCATGGGGCATCTCTGATTAGATCCCTGGTGGCTTCTCAGTCAGCGTTTTATAATATGTTTGAGCAGTGGGTCTTCAGTGTTGGGTCAAGAATTAAGGGTCATTTCTACTATTATCACTGCGTGATCAGCATTCTCGAGTGGACTGTGGGTATTCGTTATACAATCATCGGGAACAATGATCAGAAACAGATTTAGCAGTGAAGCATTTGGAGTGTGAGGGTCTGGAAAAACTTGTCGAAAATGTAACCATCTGTGATCGCAATTATTTATAACGTCACCAACCTCCGCTTTTCTTTCATATTCTCGTTCATAAATGTTTATTTATCTACCAAGTTGATCTTAAATATTGCATAGACTCAATCCATTATATTATCCTTTCAGTCCCCATCCCTTAATCCTGCTTTCATTTTATCTCGCAATTACTTATAACGTCACCAACTAACTTTCGGAAGAATCCCCCCCCGCTTTTCTTTTATATCGCAAGTTTTTTTAAAACGTGACTAGCTAAAGTCCAGAATAGGATCACGCTATTCTTTTAACGGTTAATTAAAAAAAAAGTCTTTTGAACGCTGATGTTATTAAAACTTAAATTCTTTTCTATAGTTTGCATTTTGGAGACGAAAGTGTTTTTTTCGAGATAAGTGACTTCTATATTAATCGTACTTTTTATCTTTAGATTCAAATATTAATAACTACATTTTATTTCAGTATTTAATTTATGTATATCTGTTTTATTAAATGCTAGCGTTTTTCTCGTCCATAAATGTTTATTTATCTACCAAGTTGATTGCAAAAAGAGATTAGGTAATTGTATTCATTTTTAGTTCGTGAGAGGGGAATATATCACCATACTTTCCCTTAAACACGTCCGTTAGACTTTTATTAAGTATAATACTTAATAATTTTTTTTAATGGAGAGTAGAAAACGCATTGTGGATGCGTTATCGGCAGCTCCCGTTACTCTCGCTTCGTCTTATTTGTCCCTCAGTCCTCATTTCTGTATGAGTGATTTTTCTGACAAAGAGAGAAGAAAAAGCTGTTTTCTAGGTTGGCAGTATTTTGCGCGAACAGTTGGCAGAGATGGCGGAAATTTTCTGTTTTTATGTCTATCCTTGTAGCCATGTCACTAGTAAGGGTGCTGGAGGTAAATGTTTTATCTGGGCTGGCGTTATCCGCCTGATAGTCAGGGACCCGAACCTTCGATTAACCACTAAGGAGGCTGTCCTATCAGCAGGTGCAAAGTACAGGGCCTGTTGTATTGCCATTTGGTGAATGGATTCTGACCATGCAGTAGCTTCTAATGGGGGCTCTCGATGCCATATTAGTGGTTAATTGTTACGGCTTTACCTTATCATGTGCTACAAAAAAAATTCTTCGTTTCTTTTTCTCTCTTAGTTTCCGTCTCTCTGTCCTGCTCTAAGCAAATCTGACAACCCAGTCCACAAATTCCAAAATTTCATCATGACAAGTTTAAAAAAAAATACACGATTAAACCCGGTTCTCCAACTTCCAACGTAGACCCCTACTACCATGTCTCCTTCTCCAACATCAGGGGTATACGTTCTAAAATTCCAGAGGTTGAAATCCAATTACAGTAGACTAAACCAGACCTTTTATTTTTAAGCGAAACTGGCATTGGACAGGATATTTCCCTAGAACAGTTCGTAATTAAAGGATACTCTAACTTAACTTCTAATCTAACTCCCAAGATCGTCATGGGCATGGAATATGTGCCTATATTAAAGATGGCTTTCCATGTGGTAGGGACATCTCCAGAGAAGATCCTAACTTACTCTATATGTGCTTCCGAGTTGCATCAGCTCACACTACTGCATTTATATTTACTCTCTATCGCCCTCACAACAGCGGAGTTACTATCTTTAAAAGCATATCTGAGAAAATTGATCAAGTCCTATCTGCTTATCCTTCAGCTAACATTCACGTAGGTGCAGACTTCAATGTTCACAACGTGGAATGGTTGACCCACTCAAACAAGACAGATGATGATAGGAGGTGTTGTCATGATTTCTCCATTGCTTATGAACTCACTAAGATTATTCACGAACCAACCCGTGTGCCGGACAATGACGGCCAGTATGAGAAGCGAGAGTAACGGGAGTTGCCGATAACGCATCCACAATGCGTTTTCTACTCTTCATTAAAAAAAGTATTAAGTATTTCTGCAACACCGCATGGTTAGTTAATGTTAAAATATGACCTTTTTCTCACAACTTGCCCTGAACTATGTTCAGTTTCTGTTCTGTCTCCTCTTGGATCTTCCGACCACTCTGTTGTTTCAGTTAAGATAAAAATGAAATGTAATAAGTTCCCAGACGTACCACTCCATCGTACAGTATATCGATACACTAAGGCTGACTAGGATAGCTTCCGTACATTTATATCGGATCTACCTCTGCGTTCAATGTTTTAAAAGTATCAGACCTGACAGAATGGTTAATTGTAGGTATAGACTGTTTCATACCCTCGAAAAGGTTCCAGCAAAGACCTAACAGCCAGCTATGGTTCTCTCCAGAATGTGCTGCTACCATTGCGCACAGAAATCACTTTTTCCACTGCGTCCAACGTAATAGATGTATGGAAACTAAAGCCGCGTTCAGGACTGCAAGCAACAATTGTAAGAAAGTAATAAAGAACACATGAGAGTTGTATGCTCAGTCCGTCAAGTCCAAAGTAGCTGAACAGCGGCTTGGTTCCCACCAGTTTTGGCAAATAGCAAACAGAATCCTGAACAGAAGAGTGTGTTCTATCCCAACTATCATCAATGGACCTGAGGTAATCTCGTCAGCATCAGACAAAGCCAAACTCTTTGCCAAGAACTTTGAAGCTAGTTCTACCCTTTGCGACCAAGGCCGCCAACCCCCAATATTTCCTCCTGAATCAGAAAATACGCTATGTGATATACATATGTATGTACGTGATGTTGCCAAGCTAATCAAACGCCTTGATTCCAGTAAAGCAACTGGCCCTGGCGGTATTCCAATTATAGTACTAAAAAGATTCAACCAGAAGTAGCGCCCATACTTACAAAACTGTTTAAACGTTGTCTTAAGGAGAATAACTTACATCTCCCTGGAAAATTTCATCAGTGTGTCCTGTATTTAAGAATTCAGGTGATCGCTCATCCCCTCTCAGTACAGGCCAATAAGTCTCCTGTGCGTCATTAGTAAGTTGCTGGAATCTCTGTTAAATACAGAAGTAATCTAAAAAAAAATAACTTTCTTAGTGACACTCAATATGGTTTCCGTTCTGCTAGATCTACAGCAGATGTGCTTACAGTTATATCTCATAGGATTAACGAATCTCTCGACGGAGGCAACGTTTCTAGGGCAATTGCTCTTGACGTATCTAAGGCCTTTGATAGGGTATGGCATAAAGGTTTACTTCACAAGATATCTAGCTATGGTATAGCTGGAAATGTCTTCTCAATTATTAAATCATTTATTTCTGATAGGTGCATAAGAGTAGTAGTTCAGGGGCAAAAACTAGAAGCTCACAGTATTAATGCTGGAGTCCCTCAGGGGTCCATCCTGGGCCCAACTCTTTTCCTGATCTACATTAATGATCTTTCAAATCACATCCTTACATCATTTGTAAACATTTATGGTAGCACATCTAAGACAGTAAACGACCAAGTTCTCTCCGATTCTCTCTCCTCTGATCTTGAACACGTGGTACAATGGGGAAAGGATTGGCTGGTTACTTTTAATGCATCTAAAACCAAGCTTCTCTCTTTACATCATCAACATTCTGATCCACATCTGGCATCAATTGAAATGAATGGCTCTCTTCTTCAGAAGGCCTCAAGTTTTGACAAGCTTCTGGGCTTGACCATTACTCCTGATCTTAAATTGAACACGTTCATCAAATCTGTTGCCAAGTCGGCTGGAAAAATGGTCGGATCTTTCTATCGATCCAGCAGATATCTCACTGCTGATGCAGTTCTCTATCTACATAAAAGCTAGGTACATCCAAGGATGGAATACTGTTGCCACATCTGGACAGGAGCTGCTAGAAAGGACTTGTCCTGCCTTGATAGAGTTCAAAATAGATTCCGGCCTCGTAGGAGATGTCCTTTTCTCTTCCCTGCAACCTCTATCTCACAGAAGAGATGTAGCGGGTTTGTCTCTGATGTATCGTTATTTTCATGGAAAGCGTTCGACTGAGCTTCAGTTTATTGTCCCCCTCGCCAAACTTTCACAAGAAACACTCGTCTAGCTGAAAACACTATCAATAATTCCCCCACTCTTTATCTGTGCCTAAACCTAAACGTAGATTCCATGAACAAAGCTTCTTTCTTAGAACTGCACGCCTGTGGAATTGTCTTCCGTTTTCCTGCTTTCCGGCTGACTACAATATGGTTGTCTTCAAGTCTAACGTAAACAAGTTCTTGATGAGCCGTTCCATATAAGTTAACAAATTTACTGAATTTCCATTACTAATGATTACTATATTGTCCAATTTCTACTGTACACTCTTTAACCCTTATCCTCGAGTGGCCTCTTGGCTTTGATTTTGTGGTGATTCCTGTGTAAAAAAAAGTCACCAAATACATATACGTGTGCGCTAGTATCGAGGGAGAGTGCTATATTTATGCTGTCAGAGACTTTGTTTATTAGAGTACAGTCTTGGGTTGAGGGGGAGCGGTAGAAGAAAATGCAAGTAGCTAATTGCATGTTTAGTCTAAAACACATAATAGCCTGGTCGTCTGATTCTAATTTTGTTTTTCTAGTCAGGTGGAGGGTGTTACGAATATAGACTCCAAACCCGTGAATATGTCTATCCGAGTCCTTACGGCAGATAACCAGGCATGTTAAAATGGTTAGAGGGAATGGAGAAGTGTAGATTAGTTTCACTTAATGCTAAGATAACCGGGGTGTATACTAGGAGAAATGATTCTACATCATCTATGTTAGTTCTAAGCCCGCGGATAGTCGTAAATGCAAGCATGAAGGGAGAAGGCTGGTTGGTTTTCTTTGAGTTTGGACCTGGTTTAAACGTATTTTTTTAATTGAATTTTCATTTCATTTTATTTACTTTAAACGTTTCAGTTAGGGAGAGTGAGGCATGCTGGACAAGTGGTTGTGTAGAATATGCGACATGCAATACAAGTAGACCAGCAGCTGTCGTCTTACCTATAGGATTGTGGCCTCAAGAAAGCCCACCAGGGATGAATGCAGGGTCTCTTTCCATGCGCGACAGTCGGAAACAGCAGCTAGGAATTGTCAATCCGGTACCTTCCACCCATCAGATAAAAGTCAGTCGAGTCCAACTATAACGGCATATATGGTACTGAAGCACCCCCACAGTGTCCAGTTTAGGGAGATGGGATATGGTGAGAGCGGGAAAAACGGCGTTCATTGCCGTAGTCAGGAAACGAGCTGGACCACTGGGTGATTCTGTTGAGTCCCTGTGATAGCACCTCTACGCCTAGCAAATAAGCAAACAAGGAGTATGAAAGCCAGGCGATAGACAGTGCCTATCTCCTCTTTAAGCAGATTAACTTTGCCAACCGGTAATTTGTTTGAGTCACCAGCTCTAGGAATGTTGACGTCCGGGACTGAAGAGGCCTCCCTCCCCTAGGTTTCGCTTCAGAGTTTTCCTTCTCCTAGACGAATGACATGGGAAGATCTACGAGTCCATCAACATCATGAGTGTTCGCCACGTGCCTGGGTCCTAAACCAGGTATTTCTGCGACCCAGCATGGGTAGTTAATGTTAATCCGTTATTTAGTAGGTTATATATCTACTGTTATTTAGTAGGTTATATATCTACTGTTATTTAGTTGGTTATATATTTACTGAAAAGTTACATTCCTCGAAGTGATTAAAAAGGACATTACTATGCTTTTCATTTTTATTGCTAATGGAAGAGGGAATAAGTAGGAATTCATGCAGTGGAAGCAACTAAATTTTTAACAGGATTAGTTTGAGAGAGAGAGAGGGAGAGGAAGAGAGAGAAAGAGGAGTTAATGTATAGTTTAGATATAGTTTATACGTTAGTTTAGGAGTAGGATAACATGCTAAAATATGATTAACTTGATATTAGTGATGGGTCAATTTCAATTTTCCCCGATTTCGATACAATTAGTGATTCTGTTCTATATTCCCGATCCCGGTGCAATTACCAATTTCAAATACGATTCTTTTAAAATCGGTAAATATATAATTAGAGACTCGTACATTTTATTTCAAATTACTGTAAAAGAAAATATGTAATACAGGAAGAGATTTCTAGTACGCCTTCTAATTTTATTCCACCTAAATGGATCAGAAGGGATTGTAAATTGTATTGTTATGATCACTGAACATACATTCATGGCATGAAAGTTTCATTCCTCTTCTGCAGATATTGACGGTGTATGACTCTAAGAAGGCAACCCCTGTCGAGGACGTGCATCAGAAGCAGAGATGCGTCATTGAATTTCTCTATGCTGAAAAAATTTAGCTGATCAATATTCACTGGCCTGTTGAATGTTTACGAAGCCTATTCACTTGATGTCAGCAGAGTTTGGCGATTTCAGATTGGCGACAAAGATGTGAGTGACAAAGCGTGCCACGATCGCCCTTGCACAGCTACCACCTCATCACTAACAAAAGTGGAATCATCACGGTGGTAGCTATGTGGAAAAGTAAATGCTAGAGCAAAAAAGTTACTCATTGTACTGATGAAACTCCTGTCTTCATAGCCCTTAAACTTTTCTTTTTTAGTAAAAAAAAAATAGGATGCAAACGACCCTCATATTTTGCAAAGGTAAAAATACACTCGGGGTGTATCTTACACGAGGTAATATTTCTAAATATTGCTTCTGAAATATTTTTCTTCCTATTGATTAAAATTTATGAGGCAGCAAAATATTTATTTTGATTTTAAAACAAAGTCGATTTGCATTAGTTCGTGACTTTTTACAAAATGCTAGTTGAAATTTTCAGTTAACAATTACAAACATGATTGATATGCAAAAGATGGCATGGAAATAGAATGCCTAACAAAATTCTATCCCAAGTTAAGAACTAATAATAATAATAATAATAATAATAATAATAATAATAATAATAATAACCCCAAGTTAAGAACTAATAATAATAATAATAATAATAATAATAATAATAATAATATAATAACCCCCAAGTTAAGAACTAATAATAATAATAATAATAATAATAATAATAATAATAATAATAATAATAAGGACTGGGACCTTGGGGAGGCTTATTGCCACCCAAATTCCAGTGAAGACCAATGATCGCCGCCAACGGGAAATCAATGGTAAGCGGCTGTTGCGATAACACAAATTCTTTTGCAAAATTTATCGAAAGACGTGGAGAGTATTGGAAATCTGGGGAGACTTGTTGTTACTCAGATTTCAGGGAACACCACAAGTTGTTCTCAAAGAGCAATCTTTGATGATGGCTTGTGTGACTATACATCTGCAGAGGCAAAACATGAAGAAGCGTTACATGGAACCAAGATCATTGAAGATGCATATCTATAAACTTTCTTTTCCTTCCCTCATCCCTTCCCATTGCCCAATCATCGCCCTCCCAAAAAGAGTGATGCCAAATAGTCAAGAAGGGTTAAGGCCGATGGAAAGACCGAGGAGAACGCATTGACCAGACCTCCGCTGGACAAGTGCGAAGAGAACTGAGACCCTGGAGAGGCTTATTGCTACTCAAATTCCAATGGCCGCTGTCAAAATTGTAGATTAACACTCTCAGGTTAATACCATCCAAAGATGAAATTCTACCTGTTTTAGATGATTACTTATGAAAACCTTGACAAACTTGGCGGTTAGAAAAACACACTCATTTCAGAATTTGGAGGACTAGGTCTGCTTCGTAAATATGATTATCATTTCTGGGACATTCTAATTTTTAAGGAATGTTCACTAAATTCTTTCCCAATTAACCTTTCCGACTGGCAGGGTTGTAAAACTATGCGTAATAGCTTTAAAAAGTCCACCCTCAAAGGAATAAATGCATAGAATTTATCTCGGGAAAATATTTTAGGTTAACTGTTCTAAAACGCTAGATTACCTCGAACATCCAAGTTCATTTTACATAAATGTAAGCTTGAAACTAATGCATCGTTTTAAATTTTTAAATAAATCGTTTTATATTTAATATTAATTAATTATATATATATATATATATATATATATATATATATATATATATATATATATATATATATATATATATATATACAAGGTGGCCGAAAAGTCCCAGGACACTATACATGTATTTTTAATAAAACACAGTATTTTTAATGAAACAAACAGTAAATACACTGATGTCAGTCATAACCTGAAAAAATAAATGAAATAAATTGTTTTAACAATATTAGAATAGTAAAATCAATCATATTTAACAGCATTAAAATATCAAAAATAGAGTGTCCTGTATATATATATATATATATATATATATATATATATATATATATATATATATATATATTTGTGTGTGTGTCATTTGTAATGAAGTTAATCACTTGAGGTTGTAATAATGAAAAATACATTTGGCTCTAATAACGTATTGATCACTCTTTATCTTTGTTTTTTTACCACGTATACCTCTTAATATATATATATATATATATATATATATATATATATATATATATATATATATATAAAAGTGAAAGTGTCTGTGTGTCTGTGTCTGTGTACATTTCCCTACGCAATAACTCTGTCAATTTTAAGCCTGCAGATTCGAAATTTGGTATAAATGGTAGTGAAATTTGGGAAAATCGATGTGATTGGTTTTCGGGCAGACATTTGGCGATTAAGGGGTCAAAGTTCAACGATTCGACCTTTGAAAACTCTACCAAACTCCTCCTACAATTTTGGGTCTAAACACGTGAAATTTTAGATATAGGTTCCTTGGACATGGATCTAACTTAATAACTTGATATGAGCCCAAAAGAATAAATGTTAAGGGATCAAAAAAGGGGATCAAAGTAAAAAAAATTGACCTCTGCGGTCTCTTCCAAATTACTCAGACAATTTCTGGTCTAAATATTTGAAATTTTACATAAAGGGTATTCAGAGATAGGGTAAGCTTTTTCATCAGTTTGGGTCAAATTTTTTAGTTACCAATATATAAATGTATGTATGTTTGCATGCCTGCCTTAAACTTTCAATAGAGGCGACGGATTTTACCAAGATCAGTATTGTTTTAAAGTTCGACCTTTCAGACGATAAATATCGAAAAATTGGCTAAAAACATTAATATCTTCCCCTTCAACTAGGCACGTTTCGACAGGGGGGTCACTTTTTTCGCCGATATTTCTGAAAGTTATACTCTCCTTTAGATTGTCTAGCCTTAATTTTAAAAAATGGAGCTTCCGGTTTGGCGGTGGTCGTAACAGCAAAAACGTAAGGTTTTAACCCGTTCTTTTCCTCTTTTACGGTACGGGTTTCAGCCTGCCTTCCTACTACCACTTATTTATTTATTTTTTTTTTTGCTCAACATACACATCCAAACACTCGGGCAATGCCGGGCTGAAATGCTTATATATATATATATATATATATATATATATATATATATATATATATATATATATATATATATATATATATATATATATTATTATTATTATTATTATTATTATATATGACAGGTGGCTGAGAAAAAACATTAGTCTGATGTGATTTTGGTTCATCATTATTCTTGTGTTCTTTGAGCGGAAACATGTTGACCCATTTTACACTTGATAACAAGAAAACATATTTTTAAGAAGCGTCCACTCTGTTTAGCTATGAAAACCCTATTTAAGACTTGCGCTTGACTGAACGATAAACTAACAGCCTCTTTTTCTTGATATTTATAAAATGTAATTAAACGCAGAAGCGTGACAAACTTACAGGACTCTTGTTCGACTTCCAGCGTGACACCGTAAAAGCTTAATGCGACAAATTTAAACATTTCTTTAACTTAATCATGGCAACCAAAAGTAAGTTTGACAGACGAAGGAAACGTCTATTTCATATTTAAATCGGGAAGAACAAGGAAAATTATATTTAAATTCCAACTATAAGAATTACGAAATTGTTAATACATATTTTTCTTGATTAAACTTGACCGACATACGAAAATTATATTTAGACTTTAATGTGGTAAACCGAGCCCGTACTTTGCTAGGAGTTAATTGTTGTAACAGTTCGGTTCCAGGCATTTCACCTTTTATTCGGAAGAAGTAAAATTATAACTGTTGTGCCCGATAACATACTGGCATAATTATAAACATATTTATAAAGTATCCAGTGTGACTCTTTTGTGTGGTATTATCTATATATCTATAAAAGTGAAAGTGTCTGTCTGTCTGTCGGTCTGTGTGTGTCTGTGTACATTTCCCTACACAATATCTCTATCAATTTTCAGTCTATAGACTCGAAATTTGATATACAGGGTACTGAGATTTGGGAAAATCTTTGTAATCCATTTTCGGCCAGAAATTTGGCTGTTAAGGGGTCAAAGTTCTAAGAATTTGACATTTGAAAACTCTACCAAATGTTAAGGGGTCATAATAGGGTTCAAGTTTTAAAAACTGACCGCTATTTTTTTTTTTTTTTTGCTCAATATAAACCTCCAAACACCCGGGCAACGTTAGGCCCCCAGGCTAGTTGTCTAGATATTAAAAAGATGACTTGTATATACCTTTGCCCTTGTAAGAAGGTAAGTGATTGATTAAAATGTTTCAAACGAAATCCTGTGACCCACTGATCGACCGATATGACGGACAGTACTTTAATAGCGATTTGAGGACGCATCCAATAATGATGTCTTCTGAGAGAAAAAGTAAACAAAAGAGAAAGAAATTACTGAGTCATTGTTCATCAACTGTTATGTTTCATACCTTTGGTCAGTTTGTCGGCCATAACGGAGGAAATATAAATGATGTTGATAATTTAGGATTTTAGACTCTCGCAAAACAAAAATAGAAAAAACGAAATGGCGGATCTGTTTTGTTTTGTTTTGTTTTTATTATGGTAAAAAAACGTATTAAGTTTTAAAAAGATAGGATGTCACTGATATTAAAGTAAAGAAAGAAGAAAATCTCAAGAATAAATGACGTTTCAGAAGACAAATGTGCATGATACACACACACACACACGTATATATATGTATATATATGTATATATATATGTATATACATATGTATATATATGCGTGTGTGTATGTGAATGTGTGTGTGTAACAATTACGTTGAAGAGAGGCAAAAATATCACCAAATATGTTTTCTCCTTTACTTTAGTGTGAGCAGATTATAGATAATTACATCAACGACATGTTTTTAAATGTTTGACAAAGGAGTTGATTTTCGAAAATTTACAAAATAAAAAGCGTAAGAAAGAATTGTAAGGTAAATAGATTTATATATATATATATATATATATATATTGTTTACTTCTACCAGCACAGCTTTCATTGCTCACAGGCAGCATGCATTCCGCAGATTTAACAGCTATAAGTTCATATAGAAAAAAAGTTTCTAAAAGTTAGAAATAATTGAAAGAGTGAAATAGCCGCATCCGAGAGTTACTGAAGTTGTGGAAATGAAAACCTTGCGACTTCTGGAAAAATTATGACAAAATGGTAAATTATGGGTAATCAACAATTCCCTCACTGTCTAACAACCATGAGGTTCTTTGCACAGTAACTGAAAAAAATACATATATGCTTGCCACATTAGACGCAACAAATTACTCACTTCCCAATTTCCTTTTACGGACAGAAGCCATACTCGATGGTCTGAAAATTCACCCTTTCTCATGTTCCTGATATCATAAAGATCCGTGTCACATCGCACGAAGGTTAGTTTGCTATAGTTGCTCTAATTTCCCTCGAAGCATACAATAAATACCTTGCCGAAGTTTGCTGCCCTGACTGCTTGAAAATGGTTTCTATCGTACCAGTATTTAAGAATTGTGGTGAGAAAATTCACTTGCTCAACTATCGTTCCATTCCCATCTTTCCTCTGTTCGCTAATATCTTAATCAATCAAACGCTAGTCCACCACTTTATAGATGCTAAACTTATTTTCGATCGAAAGTAAGAATTTGGGCAAGCCCCTTCTACTGCATATATCCTAACCTTAATCTCTGAACGTATACACCACGCATTGGATAAGGCAGAGGAAGTTAAGGCAGTAGCTCTTGATATATTTAAGGTTTTGGACAGGGTTTTGCATGAGAGTCTTCTTGTGAAAATTAAATTATGTGGTATTACATTATTAAATTATATGATATTACTGGACGAATACTTATTATAATCAAATACTTTTGAGAGAAGAGACAAATACAGATTGTATTCGGTGGTCATACGTAAAAATAGCATGATATAAATACATATCTATCACAGGGATCGATTATTGGATATTTATTATTCCTTATATTGTCGCTCGTCGATAGTCGATTGGAAAATAGTACGGCAAGCCAAACCATGTACGATATTAGATACCCGTTTAGCTATGTTTCTATTGAAAAGTTAAATATTCCAAATTTTTAATAAATCTGAAAAGCTATTAAACTGCAGAAGTGAAATAGCAAAAGTATGCATTTTAAAAATATTTTTACCTTAAAAATAGTAACAAAAAAACAACAATTAATAATTAATAAACAAATAAACTAGTGTAAGCGAAAAACATCCAGATTAAAACTAAATCAATTTCTAACACAAAGAAAAGGAAGAACCTATCCCTTCCAAAGCGAACAAAGAAAGAGGTCAATTAGAGATGAAGTCAACATAGTTATGATAAACACGAGACAATTGGCTTCATATATGGATGTATAAATAACAAAGAATCTGATTGGTAACTAACAGAATCGGCATCACGAGAATATATGAAAAACACGCAGTAACATTGTGTCTATGAAATAGCCTAATGAATCCTCACGAAGATGAAATGCGGAAATTTATGTGTAGCTTTATTGCCATATATATTTTAAAAAAATTATTATATATCTAAACAAGTAACCTGTTTCTTGTTTATTTCATCCATCTTTGTATGACTTTATTTCATATTTGTTGCTGATGAGTTGTGTGACAGTAACATTGGCGATATTCACAACGAAATACGGTTATGATGTTTTGGAAAGAGAAAACAGAGACACTCGTCTATATTAAAAATACTAAAAATAAAATACCAAAATCATAATTGTAGACTGATTTTTTGTTTCATTATGCATGCCTTGAAGACAGAAATAAATCTTTATTAGGCTTATTATCTGTAACAATCTGTACTATATTATAAGAAATATATACTTCAAAAACATTTTTTGTATATACTCCAGCAATCTATATGAGGGCGTGTGCACATATAAACGAATAAGAAAGATTGCAAGATATATATATATATATATATATATATATATATATATATATATATATATATATATATAAATGTGCGGTAAATATATGTTGTTTCGAGACTTCAAATACTCTTCGAATGGGTTCGAATACTCTATATATTAACTTTCATCTCTGTAGACTAAAAACTGACTGAGGAGTTTGGTAGGCAAAATTTTTGAAACATATATATATATGTATATATATACTTATATATATTTATATATATATATATATACGTATGCATAAATATATAGAGAGAGGGAGAGGTTTGTGTTTACTCTAGCCTTTCTACACAAATATAACGTAAGTATAAGTCATGTAGAATATCTGCATGAATATAAGTACATATAATAGTTAACTAACGATGATCATCTCAAAGAGAAACCAATAAAAAAACTAATAGGAGATTTAATAAAAACTAATGTTTAAAAAATATGCAAATTAGCAAGATCTTTCGCAGATGAATGAAATTTCACGATTCATATATAACAAAGTTGTATTTTTCTTTAAAATAAATAGAAAGAGTTTTCAATACGAATATCAATACATAAAAATCAAATTTATCAGAGTATATATATATAGTCTTTGAAGTTTTTAACCTTTAAAACTATACAAAAAATGTTTTTTATCATTCGTTAGAAAACCATCTAGTCAGTAAGTCATTCAATCACCTGCAAGCACTGCATCAACTCGCTCTCGAATTTACTATAATACCAATAATTTATTTTTCAAGGGATCATCAGTTGTTTACCATGGAACATTGTTTCGGGGATTTAAAAACAAAACAGTATATTACATCATGGCTCCCCAGCAGTGTTGATCAAACACCACCACCCTTAATCTTAGGAAGAAGACATGTTACAAACATTTGATCCAATTTCCTATTCTTAATAGCAATTACTAACCTTTTCATACTATAAAAATGAATTTCTTACCTGTGCGATTCATCAATTTCCACATTTAAAATGGATGCATTTTTTAATTTATCAATCTTGTATTTATAAGATTAGGATTAATCCATTTAACTACTTATCACCCCCACTATGATTAGTATTTAGTATATTTAAATTCTTATTTAAAATTAGATGTATAAAGGTTAAAAATATTTTTACACATATACATTATATATATATATATATATATATATATATACTCTGATAAATTTGATTGTTGGTAGAGGTCAAACAACACCTGAAATATTGTCGACACTGGGAAGATAAAAGGCGAGAAAGCGACTACATACATCAAGCTCGATATAACATTACAAATATAAGCCATATAAAGGATGATAACGATAAAACACTTTGTAAAACATGCAATTGTACAAAAAGCTAGCCGTGACATATGAATAGAGACACGACATTCTTAATTGCTACGGATCTGTCTTTGTATTATGTCATATTTCTTTAAAGAAATGAAAAGACAGGCGATATTATTACTGTAAACCGGAGAAACTAAAAAGAGGATTTTAACTCACCAAATAAATTGTACGAGGTGCCTTCAATAGTTTCTAGACTTTTTTCGTACAAAAGTTTTTATTGATAGTACACGCATTAATCTCTAGTCCCCTTTGAAGTAATTGCCTCCGGTTGCAATGCACTTGTTGTACCGTGCTAACAACTTCTAGGAGGTCCTATGGAAGTCCTCTTCTGTAAGTATGTTAATGATGGAAATCAGATTTGGATCAGAACGTTGATGATATAAAGAGAGAAGCTTGGTTTTAGATGCATTAAAAGTAACCAGCCAATCCTTTCCCCATTGTACCACGTGTTCAAGATCAGAGGAGAGAGAATCGGTGAAAACTTGGTCGTTAGATGTGCTACCATAAATGGTAGTGTCATCAGCATAAATGTCTACAAATGATGTAAGGATGTGATTTGGAAGATCATTAATATAGTCCAGGAAAAGAGTTGGGCCCAGGATGGACCCCTGAGAGACTCCAGCATTAATACTGTAAGCTTCTGATTTTTGCCCCTCAACTACTACTCTTATGAACCTATCAGAAAGAGATGATTTAATAATTGAGAAGACATTTCCAGCTATACCATAGCTAGAGATCTTGTGAAGTAAACCTTTATGCCATATCCTATCAAAGGCCTTAGATATGTCAAGAGCAATTGCCCTAGAAAGGTAACCTCCGTCGAGAGATTCGCTAATCCTATGAGATATAACTGTAAGCACGTCTGCTGTAGATCTAGAAGAACGGAAACCATATTGTGTGTCACTAAGAAGGTTATTTTTGCTTTATAGACGCACGATGGTCTTTATTCGTGAACTTCTTTATTTGGCCAATTAACTGTGTTATGACTTTCTTACTCCTCACGCACCCCTCATCATCCCTCACAGACTCACTTCGTCCCTTAAATCTATTACTAAAAAATTGATGATCGGTTCAGGCAAGATGGTCTAAAAGCAATCTAAAGCATTTCATACGTTTCTGTGGTATTTTCGAAGTTGAGCACAGAATTTGATTTCATATCTTCTAAAGTGTCCCCATGTCGAGCTTGTATTTTTGTAAATTCACCAGCTTTATTAACTAGGCTTTAGTAGAGTGTATTCCAATTCCTGCTGTTGCTATTCATTTGAGCCTGAAATTATCAAAATTGGCCAGTCATATCATAAGATATATAGCAATAACATGCTAAATTTCAAGGGTCTACGCCAATTGTAAATGTCTGTACATGAAAAGCTAGGAAACTTATTTAAAACACCTCGTATCTATAAAATACATTCTTAAATTAGGGGCCACCCAACTGATCTCTAAAATGTCTTAATGTCCTAAACTAATGTCAGATCATTATACGTTTTGAAATATATGTATTCTAAAAAAATATGATAATATGGGCACTTTTTTTCTTGTAAATGTTAACATTTGTTTATATGTAAATAACATATGCACATTTTTTGTTTAGTACTTATATAGAATGATGATGATGCTATCGTCGGAATTTTCCTGGAAGGTTCCGAATGAATGCTTAGCGAACTTCTTATCACAAATCCTGACCATTTTTTTTCAATGAAAAATGAATTATTTCTCTTATTGAAAAGATTGTTTTATTAAAAAATAATTGAAAAATTAAAAAAAAATGTTTAGTTGTTACGAAGAAAATACAATGAATATTAATTAAACAATTTTTATAAAATCTTAAGAAAATTAAAATTAAGTAAAAATAACATTCGCTGTAAGGTAAATTTTAAGAGTAAACTGCGCATTAAATTCTGACGATAGAAGAGTATTTATGCTGCTTAAGTACAATTTATTTTGAAAACTATACCATTTATGGTGTGTATCCTAACCTATTGCGGTCCTGAATATGACCTTAAACTATATCCAGTGGTGAGGCCCCAGCTTGTGGGCTTTGGGGAGTGTGGAGCCACCCTTTAATTACCATTGCTCCCAGGTCCACTCTGACCCGGAGTAGTAGTACCTGTTAGGGTCCCAACTATGGGTCAAATAGAAACTGATTTGAAAACAACAAATATATTCTATTAAAATTTTTTCTTCAAAATCTTTGGATTCGGCATTAAATAACCCGAAAAGGGTTGATATGCCGTAAAACAAAAACAACGAACCAACCTAACCTATTGCCTTGTCCTTGACAGAGATCCACATATGATAGAAACATTCTTCAAATAAAGTTCGAAATAAATAGTTTAGATTACTCTATTATGGCTGTGTCTACAGGTGGTTTGAGCCAATGAATCATAAAACGTATAAATTCCAACAAAAGTAAAACGAAGCAAAACGTCGCTAATGATATAACATAGTTAACAGATGAAAATCGAAATTTAACGAAATATATAACAAACTAGACTACCTGTGACCCGTTGGGTCAGTATGTTATATTAGCTATGGAATTCATGTATGAGTATGACACTTGTGACGTAAAGAATTTTTTTTTTGACATAACAGAAACATTTCTATGAAAGTATATTAAAATGAAAAAAGAATATAGATAGATTTCTGTGAGTAGTTCTGTTTATTATAATTGATTATTTTTGAAAAAAAATTACAGTTACTGAATTATAAGTGGTTGGCCATACTTATAGGTAAATGTGCACTGAACAGATACCATAATACTTATTATAGTTTAATTAATGTGCACTGAACAGATACCATAATACTTATTATAGTTAAATTCAAATTTTGATATATCTGCTTTTTTTGCATCGTTCATTTCTGTATTACGTTTAAGTTATTTTAAACACCATTCTTCCCATGTTAAATAATAATTGTGAAATAATAACGTTAATATTTCAGTCATGCGCGCATGAGCAACGGGATGTCGTAAACCTGAAAGTGGGTTGCATACATCGTTAAAAGGTCATTTGAGTTTTATAATTATATAGATGGCATTCACTGAATGATAGAAAATTTGCTTTTACCAAAACTTGAAGCAATAAATATAACTTAATTGTTTTAGTTTCTGTAGTTTATAAATATCTAACAATAAAATATAATTATCACACACTTAAAAACAATTATCGGGTTAATATAAGAATTTATAATAAACCATCAACCTGGTTAGAAGCGATGCTCTGGTCGCGCCTTTAAACACTATATTGTATACGTTTACATAATATATGCTTTAAATTCTCCGTTACCTGGGTGTTGAATAGCAAACTGCAGAGTATACAGTAACTTTTAACTGGGTCCAAATCATTTGACCGTTAGTAATTATTATTTCCTACAATGTAATACCAATTCGAACACACTCCACCTATGCAATATAATAAGTTTCAAGACTTCAATAAGTTTTTAGATTGTTGTTTTTGTAGAAGCAATTAAAATTTTCGTAGACTTTTGAAAATTAAGTATACTATTGTTATATATGATATATGAGACGACTTGTCAATTTTTATGATTTCAGGTTCAAAGGAACAAATACATCAGGAATTGAAATACATCCTACTAAAGCCTGATTGTTACAGCTGGTGAATTTAAAAAATACAATTTGGATGTGAGAGCATTTCAGAAGAACGATATGCAATAAAAGTATGTTTTAAACTCGGAAAACATGCCACATAAACAGGTGGAATACTTCAGACTGCTTTTGCTTTTTGCTCTTGCGTGAATCGAGCATCAATTTTTGCAGTATAAGATTCAAGGAAGGCAGAGAATCTGTAAGGGATGATGGGAGGTGTGGGAAGAGTGAGGAAGTCAGAAAACCAGACTTAATTGGCCAAATAAAGAATTTCATGGATAAAGATCGTCTAAAGACAATAAGTGCACAGTGTGATGTCAGTGTAGTGACTGTACATCCAATTATTTGCGAAGGAACTGAAGATGCAAAACATTTGCCCGAAGTTTGCCCAAGGGTGCAATTATCGGGTTACTATAAGAATTTATAATAAACCGTCAACCTGGTTAGAAGCGATGTTCTGGTCGCGCCTTTAAACACTATATTGTATACGTTTACATAATATATGCTTTAAATTCTCCGTTACCTGGGTGTTGAATAGTAGACTGCAGAGTTTACAGTAACTTTTAACTGGGTCCAAATCATTTAACCGTTAGTAATTATTATTTCCTACAATGTAATACCAATTCATATTTGTCACAGACTAATCGACCAAGATAGGCATAAATACAGTTTCTCAGACTCAGTATAGTCCAGACCTTTTCCCTATGATTTTTGCTTATTTCCTAAGCTCAAGGAAAACCTGAGAGGTTGTCGTTATGAGATATTTGAGGAGATGAGAGGTTATGAAGAGGGTCATTGACATGCTCAAACAACAAAACTTATATGGGACCTTCCAGTTGTTGAACGGTATAACAAGTGCATTGCAGCCGAAAGAGATTACTTCGAAGGGGTCTAGAGTTTAATGTGTACTATCAATAAATGTGCCCATATGAAAAGGTCTGAAAACTTCGCATCTCATATTATAATTCCTTTAGTCTTTATTGAACTAATCCCATATTATTCTTCCGTACGAATATTTATATATATATATATATATATATATATATATATATATATATATGACCCATTATATAAATCAAAATATTATGCATCAAATTATATCTTTCAATGATTAAAAGATTAATGATGATCGAAAATTACGATGAGTTACCAAAGATTAAAGTCTTTTTTGTTTATTACGTATACACGGACATTTGTAAACTTGCACGACAGCAAGAAAGAACAACGAAGTAAATATAAAAATACGAATGTTCTTAGTTATTTAAGATGCACAAAATATCCTAAATTGTTAAGAAAACGACTTCATGTTAGAATTTAGGAAACATAAAAAACATCCATCTTGTTCTATAAAAATTAAACGCGAAAGAAATTCATAACTTAAACGGGAAATAACTCTCATAGCTTTAATTAATAAGCTTATTTATGTTTTTCAGCGCAAATTTTGTTAGCTATTAATAATTGAAAATAAATTAAATTAATTATAAATTAAAACTAAATTAAATAAATTAATTATAAATAAAATTTCTAAACAGAGAAATAAAAACGATTCTATTACAACAAATAATTAATAACACCGGGCTAAGTATTAGAATATATTTTCTTTAATGATTTAAGTTAATAAGCAAATGAAAGTACTCACTGAATGTCGATTCTATTGTATACATAGTATATATTGTGCTGGAATAAAAGTTTATATAAATCCGTTTTCAGTATAGAAAATTAATTTGTGAAAAAGTGTAACTTTTGTACATATTAATGAAACCGTCAACAAACAACAAACGATATAGCTTTATATACGGTTTTTGATACAGACTTATATATATATATATATATATATATATATATATATATATATATATATATATATATATATATTACATGGAGTTCACCACTTATCAAGGCCCAATGGCCACTCATAGATAAGGGTTATTGTGTGTACATTACCTATTTACTATGCCTTCCCACGGGGCAGAGTTAGACACCAGGGTCGTTTTTTAACGTGGAGAAAAGGTACAAAAATAAAAATTGTCTCAGTCGTGAAGGATTTCTCCTCCACCGAAAGAGAACGAGAAATAGAAGTGCAGCATCTGAAGAACAGATACTACACTTTGATCTTGTCCCGAAGGCCAAGCAAACAGTGTGTACAGTAATCAATATATATATATATATATATATATATATATATATATATATATATATATTATGTTTTATGTAAATACAGTCATATCAACGACCCTTGTTGAAATTCAATTATTTTCAATTTTTGGATACCTACCCACCAAAAAAAAAACAATATATATATATATATATATATATATATATATATATATATATATATATATATATATATATATATATATAGAGAGAGAGAGAGAGAGAGAGAGAGAGTCTCTGTGTGAATTTATTTGTGTTAGTCATGTCCGTGGGAAACAAAATAGGCAAGGAAATACTGAATTATTACAAAGAAGCTTCCTTGGTTGGTGTTTAACGAGAGAAAATTACTTGACAATAAGGAAATCGTAGTTTAGACGCAGCGTTATAATAAATGTTTATTCGTTCTCTGATCGGAGTTATCGACATTTGGCCCTCAATTTATACTCCTTGCGGCCATCGATGAGCGTTTTATTATTACCAAGAGAAATTATTATGCTATTATAAGTGAAAGGAAAGGAGTAAGCGTAATAGATAAAGACAGAGAGAAGGGTAAAAGATGAGAAATCGCGAAAAAAAGGAATTAATAAAACGTAGGGCGAAACAGAAATACAAAAGTAAATGAAAGATTTCCATTTTTAAAGTAAAATATTAGTTTTTACAGAGAATATGTATTTATAAAAGAGAAGACAGTCAGGGTAAATGGTACGCAAGAAAGAAAACAAGATACTTATTTTGAGTGTGTATGGAGAGTGCCAAAAAGAGGAAATATAAAAAAGAAATATAGAACGTAAGAAAAAGACATATAGGCAGAGAAATGGAAAAAAGAAATAAAGAGAGAGAGAGAGAGACAAAAAAGAAAAGTAGAGAATATATGAGAAAATAAGAAAGAAACAAGGTCAATAGCAAGAAAAATAGAGATAGAGCGAGAGAGAGGGGTCAAAGCGAATAGAGAGAATAAAACGTTTGACAGATAGCCATCTTAATCATTGAAAAGAGAACTAGGTA
>NC_136488.1:35402403-35502403 GCF_053919585.1 Euprymna scolopes
CTCTGCCAACAGGCATTTTATTAGAAAACTGACCCTATTCCATTTGCATACGTGTGCAGTGGAAGATGAGATCTCGCGAAAATCCACGAGACTACACCTTATAAATCCATGGCTGCCATCTTTAATTTCTCTTTCTCTCAGACCCCATCCGAAGGTAAGTTGTATACCCGCATAATACACACACATGCGGGCGCTTTCTTCTTTGATTAATACATTCAACTCTACAGTAGGTTTGATGGTATCTGCTTTCAGAACAGCTACGTAATAGCAAACATTCTTATCTCTTCTTGGTTAGGCACTTCCACACGCTGATTTGTTTTGTGTTCTCCTTTTAATTCCGAACATTGCAGACTTTTACATTCAAAATCTCTTTCCAATGTCTTAACTGAATAGTCTAGTGTTTATCAACGTTTCCAGTTCTATTTACTAACAGATTCAGATCGTCCATATACATAAGGTGGTTTATTCTTTGTTCTGTGTCTGTAAACTTGTAGCCGAAATCACATTTCTAAATTATGTAGTTAAGTGGCATCGTGGATATGATAAACAGTAGTGGTAATAGCGAGTCTCCTTGAAAGATGTCTCCATGCATTCCTATCTTAACGAAGGGTTTTCATGCTGCTGTCATCTTTGGTTTCCATGTTTCCATTGTGTTCTTAATAATATTAATAATCTTGTACATTCTCAGAGATCCCATTATTTATGATCGTGGCATTATGTCGTAAGTTTCTCCTAGTCAATCCATGCCACAGCCATGTTTTTTTTTGTTTTTTGAGGGGCTTTTTGTTTTGTTTTTGCTTTTTTTGTCCTTTGTTATATGCATGTAACATAAATCGCGATTTTTTTCTTACTTGGGCAGTAATCGACGATTCTTAAGAGAGTAATATCTATTCAGATGTGCTGTTAAGATTTTCCGTATTGTTGCTAAGTAGGTATCGATCTTTAATTGCTTAGGATCGCCCCATCTTAAGTTTTTGTGTGTTAAATAGTCCTTCCTGTGGTCACCCATTGTAGTACTTCTATTTTGCAGATACATCTTCTCAGACTTTGCACCAGTCTATTATGTAGTGTTTTAATCAATTTTCACGGTGCCACTTTGAAATAGAGGACTACTATCGTGGACATAAGTTGCAAGGGCATTATGAAGGGAGATGAGTAGCAAGATGTTTGTTCACATTACACTTGAACTTCTGCATATCAGTACAGTTGTAAAGCAGAATTCCAGATTCCAGAAATGAGTTCCAAAGTCTAGCAGTTCTGGGGAATAAACTATTGGAGAAGTAGTTTTCTTACACCTATGGATCTCTACTTTAAAGGGGTGGGTTTGTCGGGGGTAGTCACATCGAGGAGGTACAAGTGTTTGCAGTTCGTCAGAGCATTTACCATTAAAGTATTTGTAGAACAGGCAGAGGAATGCAACATTTCGTCGATGGGACAGAGGTTGAAGCCTAGACGACAGTTCAGGCCCTATCAGGTTGGCGACTCTCTTTTGAACCTTGTCCAGGAGTGAGAGACAAGCAGTAGATGCACCAGTCCAAATGTGACAACAGTACTCCATACATGGGCTAATGGTGGCCTTTTAGAGGTACAGGATACTTTCAGGCGTAAGTAATTTTCTAGCACGGTAGAGAGAGCCAACCTTCTTTGCAGCAGCCTTGGCAATGCTCTCAATGTATATATTCCAGTTTATTTTCCTTGTACACCTTAGGCCGAGGAGTTTAAAGGAAGTACTTTCAGGTAATGTGTTCTTGGCCATTACTATTGGTAGTAGAGAAGGTTATTTAAGGAAACAAGCTTAGTCTTGGCATCATTGAAGATGACCATCCATTTTTGTCCCCATTCCGCTACAGATTGGAGGTCATCCTCTAGTGTTTCTGACATTTTCTTAGATATGTGTTCATTTATGTTCTGGGTTTTTTTTATCAGCATGCATGTATCTCATCGTCGCTTGATATTTTGTAGTTTGTCTTTTCCTTAGGAAAAACGTTCTACATTAATTTCTGTTTCTCTTCAATTTCCTAGATTTCATTTTTATGTCTTTCAACGATTTGGTGTTTCAAATTTACTATTGAGCTTGTTCCCATACCAGACACTAAAAGTGTTTTCTTTCTGGTAGAACTGTTTGTTCCATTGTTGTTTTCATAAAATTGCCTTTAATTGGTTTCAAATGTTCTGTTTGTTTATACAGTTCAGTGTTTTTATTGTCCCAGTCTTTATTTTGTTGTTATTTTTGTTTTAGTGTTTCGTGTTTTTATAGCACTATTGCAAGCTTTGTGTATTTGCTCCATTTTTCTGTCGCCTTGATATTCATTCTGTGGTCTGCTGGAACGGCGAAATGTACGATATGGCATGACTTTTCCATCTTGTTAACAATAATCACGTCCGGTTCTCTTCCTTCGATGGGTTTATCTGTTTTTACGACCATGTCCTATAGGATTTTGTGAGTTTTGTTTTCAAATGCTACTGCCGGTTTGTGCTTCCGCTATTTGTCTGGTTGTTCCAAATGGAGTTGTCCACATAATTTCCAATGTACTACTTTCTTTACTTGATCGTGTATATTCTTATATGCTCTTGGGGCTAATTTGCTGCATTCGCTTATGTGGTTTATTGATTTGTTTCTTTCTACACAGAGTCTGCATTTGCTGTGTTCTTGCGGCTTGTAGATATTTCCATTAATGTGGGTCGTTCTAATCGCGTTTTCTTGTACGGCTGTTATTAAGAATTTAATTTCTCTGTTAAGGTTTCCTTTTTTTGTAACAACGTCCAAGTACTTTCGGTTGTCTCATCTTTTGTCATCCTTGTGAACTGCCCGTGTAGCTGTTTCTCTTCTCATTTTTTTCTAATCTTATCTTTTGCATCTCATTTTTTTCAGTGGCTATTACTAAATTAATTATCTTTTCGGTGTTTTGCATTATATGTTTTTCTAATTCTTTTTTTTTCGTGTCATTCAACCGTCAACTATACAAACTGGTGCTCTTCCTTCGTCTTGTTGTATATATTATGTATACGTGTGTCTTGTATATACTGTGTATCACAAAAGTGAATACACCCCTCACATTTCTTCAAATATTTAAGTATATCTCTTCATGGGACAACACTGAAAAATAATTTTTGACACAATGAAAATTAGTCTGTCTGCCGCATATATAACAGAGTTAATTTATTTTCCCCTCAAAATAGCTCAAAATATAGCCATTAAAAGCTAAATCCCTGGCAACAAAAGTGAGTATACTCCTTACGAAAAGTTGTCAATATTAACATACATGTCAACTCTCAATATTTTGTGTGGCCACCATCATTATCCAAAACTGTCTTTACTATTCTGGGCATGGAGTTTACCAGAGTTCCACATGAAGCCACTGGGGTCTTCGTCCATTCTTCAATTACGACGTCGCAGAGATGGCGGATATTTGAGATTTGCACACTTCCACCTTCTGCTTGACGATGCCTCAAAGATGTTGTATTGGATTCAAGTCTGGAGACATGCTTAGCCAGTCCATCACCTTTACTCCCAGCCTCTTCAGTAAAGCAGTGGTTGTCTTGGATGTGTGTTTTGGATCATTGTCATGTTGGAACATTGCTCTGCGACCCAGTTTCTGGGGGGGAGGGCACCATGCTCTACAGCAGTATTTGACAATACATGTTGGAGTTCGTGTTTCCCTCAGTGAAATGTAACTCTCCAATACCTGCATCATTCATGCAGCCCTAGACCATGACAATCCCACCACCATGCTAGACTGTACCGTAAATATTGACTTTAGCTTGAGGCGCCCACCCAATATGCGACCACTGCATTTTCCACCAACACAGAATGTCACCTAAAAAAACACAATTATTCAAAACAATTTTATTTTTATTTATGTCACAAAAGCATGAACAGTTTTATTTCTTTTAAAGAATACGACACCATTACGTACTTTAATCTAAAAATTTATCGTTAACACCTTCAGTTTAATACAAACATACCATAAAAATAGAAGCTATCCAGAGACGCCTACTCTAGAGTACGATTATCGTGTTCTCCCACAGTTCTTTTAAATATTTTATTATAAAAATATTTTTTATGTTATGATGAAAATAACATTACCAGTTTTAATTATTTTCAGTTTACCCGTACAGATTACGAATCTGGCTATTTTACAAAATAATATATGTGCTTTCACCTAACAATTTAATAAAAGAACATATCGTAGATACCTAACAATTTTAAAAAAACATATCGTAGACACCCAACAATTTAATAAAAAAAAATATATCATAGAGACCTAACAGTTTAAAAAACATATCGTAGACACCTAATAATTAAATAAAAATATATCGTAGACCATTTACAATTCCATAAAAAACATATTGTAGATACCTAACAATTTAATAAAAAAATATCGTAAACACCTTACAATTTAATAAAAAAAAATATCCTTGACACCTGACAATTAAATAAAAAATTCGTAGACACCTAACAATTTAATAAAAGTACATATCGGTGAAACCAAACAATTATATAAAAAAAAAATCATATTGTAGGCACCTAACAATTTAATAAAAAAAAACATATCGTAGACACCTAACTATTTAATGAAAAACATATCGTAGAAAGCTAACAATTTAATGAAAAACATGTCGTATATACCTGACAATTTAATAAAAACATATCGTAAACACCTAAAAATTTATTAAAACATATCACAAACACCTTACAATTTAATTTTTAAAAAACATATCGTAGACACCGGAGAATTTAATAAAAAGAAAATATATACAATTTAATAAAGGACATATCATAGAAGCTTAGCAATTTAATAAAACAAAACATGTCTTATACACCTAACAATTTGATAAAATATATCCTAGACACATTACAATTTAATACAAAACATATCGTGGACACCTAACAATTTAATTTTAAAAATATACCGTAAACATTGGATTTAGTACGAGACGCCCACTCCCGCATACGACCACGGCATTTTCTTCTACCAACACAGGGTGCATACAAAATTGGAAAATTTATTTTAGTTAATGTTATAAACACATTACCCGTTTTATTTAATTAAACCGTACTAATGCAAAATTCGAAACGGGCTATTTTTCAATTCTTCTGTACATTTATTTAACAAATTTATAAAAACAAATCGTAACCACGTCGAACCGTATTCTACATAAGTACCTTTAAAATAAATAAAACTGTTTATGTCTTAGTTTAATATTCAGTTGACTAATAACTTACGAAGAAAGTTTCAAGTTTTTTTTATATATTAATTAGCTTAGTTAGAGTACAGATTAGTTAACAAAGTTTAATTCAATTTAATTTTAATTCAATTTTAGAACGGTGTTTTATAGTAACATTATTTCATCACGGACAGTTAATAAAGAAGATTATTTAAGCTACTCTTTAAATAGGTAATCGGGTTATTCCATTACGCATCACCATAATAATAATGATAATAATAATAATTACCATCGTAAGCATCATTATTGCGATCATCATCACCACCACCATACTAATCATTACTTTTATTATTGATATAATTTTCATTTTTATTTTTATTTTTATTGTGCTGAGAGTGAGATGTATAGCCGTATATGTATATACCAACTGTATAATACAGGGTGGCCACAAAGTCTGGCTACATGTTGTAGCGAGACTTCCACAGAGTCTGGCTACATAATGAAGCGAGACTTTGTGGACACCCTGTATATATATATATATATATATATATATATATATATATATATATATATATATATATATATATTATATCTATAAAAGTGAACGTGTCTGTCTGTCTGTGTGTCTGTGTGTCTGTCTGTCTGTGTACATTTCCCTATGCAATAACTCTGTCAATTTTTAGTCTATAGACTCGAAATTTGAAATACCGGGTACTGAGATTTGGGAAAATCGATGTGACGGGTGTCAGCCAGAAATTTGGCTGTTAAGGGGTCAAATTTCAACGATTTGATTTTTAAGAACTCTACCAAACTCCTCCGACAATTTTGGGTCTAGACACTTGAAATTTTAGATATAGGTTCCTTGAACCTGGATCTAACTTAATAAAATGATTTGAGCCCGAAACTATAAATTTTAAGGGGTCATAATAGAGGTCAAATTTTAAAAAAATTAACCATTTTTTTGTTTTTTTGCTTTTTTTGCACAGCATACACCTCCAAACACCCGAGCAACGCCGGGCACCCCTGCTAGTATATATATATATATATATATATATATATATATATATATATATATATATATATATATATATATATCGCTAAATAATGTAGCCAGACTTTGTGGGCACCCTGTATATACATTCGTGTATCTGTGATCGTCTATTAATGTTCATTGCATTTATCTCCAGATCATTGTGAGTGTATATAATTGTCAATGTATGCGAGAGTTTTTAGTGTTTGTGATCGTCTAGTATCCCTATTGTTCTTTGAGTTACTGCGTGTATGATATGTATATATATCTAACATGTTTCTATAATAAAGAGATACAGTTCAAAAACGCGCACATACACCAATTTAAAACAGATAGACTTTACAACGAAAGAGACGCATAATATCTTTCTTGGGGGGAGTATATCTGGTCAATAGGGAAAACATACAGTTGCGTCTTGCTTGACGGGCCGTAAAAGCTGTAATGGCGATTCATCCCAAGGAAACGACCAGAAGTTGTGTTGTGTTTTCAGCAACTTTTATTTCCAGAATGTTTTTCTCCTTTGAATGTTGAACTATTGTCTACATTTTAATTATATTGCACGGCGGACAGCTTTCCCAATGTACAGAGTCGCTAGCTGACGTCCCGTCTCTTCAGCTTTACTGTCTCACTTCAACTCTGACTCTAAACTGATAAACCCGTTTATATAAATGCTATTTTCCTTCTAATTACGTCATCAATACACGTCGCTTAATGATGCTTCGTTATTATTCTTTTCAGCTAAAACTTGTAACTTGCTTTTTTTTTCTAAACTATAAATTCCATTTCCAAGTTATTATTTATATAAACTAAAATTCTCAACTTGTTTCTAAATTCCATTTCATCAAGCTAATATTTATGGTACATTATATAGCTGACAAAACATCTTGACTTCTAAAGAATCGTAATAATACTCGTATAGTTTATTTTTTCGTTGGTTTTATATTAAACTTAAATTTATTTCTATCGGTAATATATTATTTATATTAAACTGCTTTCAGTATTACTTATATATTTGCATTATTAATACTCTTTTTATTTTTTTTCTATTACCAATATCATTACTATTAGTATTAATGGGAGTATTGTTTAAATGTCGTCACTTAATCTAATTTCCCGGTTAACGCTGGTCTACGAGTAGGCTTATTTGTAATAAAATTATTTATAACTTCCAAATAAATTAGGGTTGAAATAAGGATAATAATTACAATGATTAAACCTTTGCTAAATGATAGCACAACACTGTTAACGATAGTAATTAATATATAATTAAACGTATACTGATCATTGTTAATAATTCTGTTATTTATGATCTTAAAGTTTTGAATTCTATCTTATTTAAGACATGTTATCATCAGGCGAGGATAATTCGTATATACTGTATCACTTTTGCATCATAGCATAGGATGAAACTCCCAGATTTATGATGGATAATTTTTTACTCGGATTTAATACATTTAGAAAATGATTGCATAAGTAATTTTATTATTGCTAATTTAATTAATCATCGAAAACTGAGAAAAACCACTAAAAACTTTGCCGAAAGTGAATGCAAATAACAGGACACCAATAGTTATAATAAGACTGGAGATAAATATAATTGTTATACGGATGCTAAAAACCAAACCCGGATAAACTTCCTAAAGCTCATCAAAACACCTCTCTGTAATAAATTCCTAACAGAAAATTTTTAACAGAAATAACATAAAACTATCCTATAGTTGCTGTGAAAGTTTACAGATTGTAATGAAATCGCATAATAATAAAATATTTAATGGACATATTAAAAAATAATAATAACAACAACTGAAGACAAAGTGACCAACATAACAGCAACAAAAATAAAACAAAGGGCAAAAATATGAGTGTAAGAAAAAGTAATGAACAAAAACCTAATAGAAATAAAAACGTAACAATGAACAATAAAAACGTAACAATGAACAATAAAAACGTAATAATGAACAATAAAATCGTAACAATGAACAATAAAATCGTAACAATGAACAATAAAAACGTAACAATGAACAATAAAATCGTAACAATGAACAATAAAATCGTAACAATGAACAATAAAATCGTAACAATGAACAATAAAAACGTAACAATGAACAATAAAAAAGTTACAATGAACAAAAAAACGTAACAATGAACAAAAAAAACGTAACAATGAACAATAAAAACGTAACAATGAACAATAATAACGTAACAATGAACAATAAAATCGTAACAATGAACAATAATAATGTAACAATGAACAATAAAAACGTCGCAATGTACAATAAAATCGTAACAATGGACAATAAAAACGTAACAATGAACAATAAAAACGTAACAAGGAACAATAAAAACGTAACAATGAACAATAAAATCGTAACAATGAACAATAAAATCGTAACAATGCACAAGAAAATCGTAACAATGAACGATAAAATCGTAACAATGAGCAATAAAACCGTAACAATGAATAATAAGAACGTAACAATGAACAATAGAATCGTAACAATGAACAATAAAAACGCAACAATGAACAATAAAAACGTAACAATGAACAATAAAATCGTAACAATGAGCAATAAAATCGTAACAATGAACAATAAAATCGTAACAATGAACAATAATAACGTAACAATAAACAATAAAAACGTCACAATGTATAATAAAATCGTAACAATGAACAATAAAATCGTAACAATGAACAATACAATCGTAACAATGAACAATAATAACGTAACAATGAACAATGAAAACGTCACAATGTACAATAAAAACGTCACAATGTACAATAAAAACGTAACAATGAACAATAAAATCGTAACAATAAACAATAAAATCGTAACAATGAATAATAAAAACGTAACAATGAACAATAAAATCGTAACAATGAACAATACAATCGTAACAATGAACAATAAAAACGTAACAATGTACAATAAAATCGTAACAATGAACAATAAAATCGTAACAATGAACAATAAAAACGTAACAAGGAACAATAAAAACGTAACAATGAACAATAAAATCGTAACAATGAACAATAAAAACGTAACAATGTACAATAAAATCGTAACAATGAACAATAAAAACCTAACAATGAACAATAAAATCGTAACAATGAACAATAAAAGCGTAACAATGAACAATAAAAACGTCACAATGTACAATAAAAACGTAACAATGAACAATAAAAACGTAACAATGAACAATAAAATCGTAACAATGAACAATAAAATCGTAACAATGAACAATAATAACGTAACAATGAACAATAAAATCGTAACAATGAACAATAAAATCGTAACAATGAACAATAAAATCGTAACAATGAACAATAAAATCGTAACAATGAACAATAAAAACGTAACAATGAATAATAAAAACGTAACAATGAACAATAAAATCGTAACATTGAACAATAAAATCGTAACAATGAACAATAATAACGTAACAATGAACAATAAAAACGTCACAATGTACAATAAAATCGTAACAATAAACAATAAAATCGTAACAATGAACAATAAAATCGTAACAATGAACAATAAAAACGTAACAATGAACAATAAAAACGTAACAATGACCAATAATAACGTAACAAGATACAATAAAATCGTAACAATGAACAAAAATAACGTAACAATAAACAATAAAATCGTAACAATGAACAATAAAATCGTAACAATGAACAATAAAAACGTAACAATGAATAATAAAAACGTAACAATGAACAATAAAATCGTAACAATGAACAATAAAAACGTAACAATGAACAATAAAATCGTAACAATGAACAATAAAAACGTAACAATGAATAATAAAAACGTAACAATGAACAATAAAAGCGTAACAATGAACAATAAAAACGTATCAATGAATAATAAAAACGTAACAATGAACAATAAAAACGTAACAATGAATAATAAAAACGTAACAATGAACAATAAAATCGTAACAATGAACAATAAAATCGTAACAATGAACAATAAAAACGTCACAATGTACAATAAAATCGTAACAATAAACAATAAAATCGTAACAATGAACAATAAAAACGTAACAATGAATAATAAAAACGTAACAATAAACAATAAAATCGTAACAATGAACAATAAAATCGTAACAATGAACAATAATAATGTAACAATGAACAATAAAATCGTAACAATGAACAATAATAACGTAACAATGAACAATAAAAACGTCACAATGTACAATAAAATCGTAACAATAAACAATAAAATCGTAACAATGAACAATAAAATCGTAACAATGAACAATAAAAACGTAACAATGAACAATAAAATCGTAACAATGACCAATAATAACGTAACAAGGAACAATAAAATCGTAACAATGAACAAAAATAACGTAAAAATAAACAATAAAATCGTAATAATGAACAATAAAATCGTAACAATGAACAATAAAAACGTAACAATGAATAATATAAACGTAACAATGAACAATAAAATCGTAACAATGAGCAATAAAAACGTAACAATGAACAATAAAATCGTAACAATGAACAACAAAAACGTAACAATGAATAATAAAAACGTAACAATGAACAATAAAAGCGTAACAATTAACAATAAAAACGTATCAATGAATAATAAAAACGTAACAATGAACAATAAAAACGTAACAATGAATAATAAAAACGTGACAATGAACAATAAAATCGTAACAATGAACAATAAAATCGTAACAATGAACAATAAAATCGTAACAATGAACAATAAAAACGTCACAATGTACAATAAAATCGTAACAATAAACAATAAAATCGTAACAATGAACAATAAAAACGTAACAATGAATAATAAAAACGTAACAATAAACAATAAAATCGTAACAATGAACAATAAAATCGTAACTATAGAACTTTGGCATATACAAAAGCATTGCTCACCAGACTACAAAGAACATTGAATAAGAAACATTATGTAGGTATGAACTCCTTAGTTTTTAAAACCAGGTATCATGACATTCGAAAACAAAAAAAGCCGAATAAAAGTTATACTAGCGAACAACCACTTGAAGCTCAAAGTAAAGCCATTTCTAACGCATCCTTCTCTCATCAAATAACCCACTGTTAGTTATATACGCTGGGCCTTTCTGCTTGTGCGATGATAAAACTTATCCCATCGATTGTGATGTTATGGTGTATTAGGGCGTTAAATTTGGTCAAAATCGGATTGTTTCTTCTATAATCAGATTTTCTTGATCATAGGTTTTCGATATTTATCGGGTGGAACTATGATAAAAACAAACTATCTAAGAACACCCCCAGACATATAAAGTACATTTACGTGAAGTATTAAAAAATTGGAGCAGCCGTTTCGGAGTCCATAGGACAGTAGTCCATGTTTACTCACAGAGATAGACACACGATCAGACAAAGTGCCTTTTATATATAAGTAGAGATAATAATAATATTAATAATAATAATAATATTATTAATATCAATAATAATAATAAATTTATTAATTAATTAACCAGTATAGACAAAATATAATCAGACATGTGTGAACACATCCAGATTAGAATTAGGTCATCTTCTAACACACAGAAATGATGACTCTATTCCCTGCAAAAACTAGGAAATAAAGTGGTGAATTACTGATCAAATGAATCTCTGCCCGATATGCACGCAACCATTGGCTACGATGAATGGATGCGTGAGTAACAAGAATTGATCAGCTAACTAGCAAACTAGATACCACATCAGTATATGAAAACGTTCAGTGACATCAATTTCATGTAATAGCCGGATGAATATTCGCGAGGAATAAGCGCTGAAAATTTTGTGTAGTTTTATTTCCATATAAATAAATAAATATCTATATATATATATATATATATATATATATATATATATATATATATATACTAGCAGAAGTACACATTGTTGACTGGGTTAAGAAACAGCCTACAGAAAATGGGCTATGATTGATGAAAGTATGATAGTTTATGAAAAGGAGGGGTTTGTAAAGAGAGAGGTGTTGATACTCAAAAATTTTACCCTAAGCAAAATATATTGAAAGTAAAGATAATTTTCGCGAAAATATATTTTTTATATCAACTTTGTTTCCATTCGTAGCCAAGAGTGACCAACAAAATGATGTTTCCTTACAAAGAGAAAATGTTATATATATAATAATATAAATATACAGGAAATGAATGTTACCATAGTCAATAAAAGTTACTTTTATGGTAGAAAAGTTCATTGGTTTGTATTTTTAAGTAGTTTGTAAAAATTTTTTTTATTAATTCACGAACTGGTTTAAAACAATCAAATCGGCAGCGACTTTGAAATGGGGAACCCCGTTTTCAATTTAAAGGAGGGGCACCTGAGCATTCTGTGTTAACAATTTAAGAGAGTTCCGTCAATGTAAGGAATATTTATAAACATAGTTTAATGTTTTCCGTTATTTTGTGTTTGAGGAATATTTGATTATGGCATGTGTAGTCTATATAAAAATTCATTTAAGTAGTGATCGCCTCAAATTTCGTTTTACTTTCGGTTCGCTGAAATTATTTCAAGTAAAGAGCATTAAAAACTATTTCAAAACAAAAAAAAACATGAACTTAATTTTATTGACTATGGTAATATTTATTTCTTGTATATTTATTTTTTCGGGTAGTCGTATGTTGGCTTTTCTGCTAAACACACTTACTAAATAATATCGACGAAATATCGAAAAACAAAGAAAGAAAAACAGTTTGGAAATATAATGAAGCTTTACTTACTTTAGTAAAATAATCCGAAACAGCAAAATGAAAGATTAAAAAAGTAAACACGTAATTACTTTAGTTTTTTAAAGCAAAGAATCGATATAAATATGAATAAGAAGAAAATAACGCCCTTTTCAAGCAGAACAGCTTCGTTTCAGTTTTACGGTATTGAACGGTGTCGGATTTAAGGTTGTACTATTGTAATCTAAAGAACACGCAGAAAGGGTTGTAATCAACTGAATTCCTTTTAGTACACTGACAAAAAAAGCTTCAACAAATATATACATAAAAATAAAAAGATTATGTAAATGTTTTAAAAAGACACGTAGTCACATGAGCAGGATTTTTCCTTTCTTTTGACACGATAACAAGTAACGTTCTTATTTTTCCTTATTTATCTATTTATCTATTTTCGAAAGAGTGCCACGTGCAAGTGGAGAAGGAAAAAACAGAGTTATGCAAAATTTGTGTCGAGAATTGTCTAAAGTTCGAACATTTTTTTTTTTTGCTGTCACTTTAATAAGAACGTGAATTTATGAGGTGAATTTAATCGACAAAATATGATTCAACTCAAAAAAATAAATAAAAGCTAACGTGAATTAAGATTAAAGTTAAGGTGTTATTGTGGACCCTCGCTCCTTTTAAAAAAACATTGTTTAACTTTGTGACATATTTACATTCTATGGAGATCAGGCGCGATCGAACACCCCATAATTTTATTATACCACATTTCTTCAAACTGAAACATAATTATCATAGTATACTTACGCAGATAGAAATGAAAAGTCTGTATTAAAGTTTGTGCAATATTTCCATGGATTACAGGCGCGAACGCAGACCCCACAATTTTATTATACCATCCCTATTTAAGTTGAAACACACTTATCAAAGTATTCTTATGTACATCTATATCAAAAACCCTTGTAAACATTTTTCTTTCATTTTTTATTTCCATACTTTGGGGGCCAGGCGCAAACGCAGACCCCACAATTTTTATGAACCACTGTTCTGCCAGATCAAACATACCCATTTCTATGTCTCAATATATAGGAGCCTATTCGTGACCAGACACATACACACACAGACGTTCAGCTTTATATTATACTAGCAAAAGTACCCGTCGTTGACTGGGTTCAAAAACAGCCTATAGAAAACGGACTCTGATTTATGAAAGTATGATAGGTTATGAAAAGGAAGGGTTGTAAAGAGATAGCTTCGATTTTTGGGGGTATCAAAACCAAAGCAAAATATGATAAAAGTAAAAATAAAATAGATAAACCTGATAATTTATTATACCATAGCTGTTCACACTGAAACACTTATCACAATATTCTGTGGATCTATATTAAAACCCTTGTTAAACTTTGTGACATATTTCCATTCTATGGAGGTCAGGCGCGAACGAACACCCCATAATTTTATTATACCATATTTCTTCAAACTGAAACATCATTATCAAAGTATACTTACGCAGATAGATATTAAAAGTCTTATTATTGTGCCTATTTCCATTCTATGGAGGCCAGGCGCGAATGCAGACCCCACAATTTTATTATACCATCCCTATTTAAGTTAAAACATACTTATCAAAGTATTATTATGTACATCTATATCAAAAACCCTTGTAAACGTTTTTTTTTAATTTTTTAATTTTTTATTTCCATACTTTGTGGACCAGGCCCGAACGCCTACCCAACAACTTTAATGAACCACCATTCTGCCAGATAAAACAACCAATTCCTATGTCTCAATACATTTTCTATCATTATATCTAATCAATTTTTTAAAATAGTCAACCATATAGGAGCCTATTCGTGACCAGACACACACACACACACATATTTTCAGCTATATATATATATATATATATATATATATCCATTCAATGTATATATATATATATATATATATATATATATATCCATTCAATGTATAAATAACTAAAATGTTCAAACTAATTATATGATAATATAATTTTGAATTAAGGTGCGGTTTAATGAAATGTATAATACAGAATATAATAAAATATGAATGGTAAATTAGTAAGAATATGTAAAAAATGGTTAATTTATATATATATATATAACGACTTCACTGATAATGAAACCAGCTCTAATATTTACGTCATTCGTTATTTTTTAATATATCCTCATTATATCAAATACACGTACATATATACATACGCGCACACACACACACACACACACACACACACACACATATATATATATATATATATATATGTATGTATATATATATATATATATATAGAGAGAGAGAGAGAGAGCGAGAGAGAGAGAGAGAAATTTTAGTATTTAGACGCAGAAGGTGTCATTTGATATTTCTCATCGGTTACATCTGGCGATTTTTCTTTCGACACGTAGCTCTAGTTTCATATACTTGCTGCTTGGTAATGCGCTCTGGGGAGGTGCTACGCAGATGAAAAGATGACTGCCTCCAGCATTTGGCAAGAGATTAACTGTTACATCTTCACAAACGGTCTGCCTCACATTTGGCAACATCTCATTTGCTTTCCGCATTTCTTTCTCTCCAGTTCACTTTAATAGGGATTAAAAATAGGCTGGTTGTGTATAAGTTCGCGAGCTTTCTGTATTAAAATATTGACATATGGATAAGGATTATTCTATAAAAATTATTTATTTTTATAAAACAATTAGAATTAAGATACTTCTTTGGATAAAACATTAGATTATTTTTACCTGGTAAATGTATTTAATTCGAATATATAATCTTTTCTATATTAATAAAGTAGGAATTTCCCTCTAGAAAAAGTATCGTGGGTTCTCAACAATGGATGGCACATACACATTTAATACACATAGGCTAATAACCACCATCTAATGTAGCTTTCGGACAACTTTGCATACAAATTTAATCGTGCTATTTAAAAACTACACTACATCCTAGTAGCAAAACCATCACAATCGCATCATCATTAGAGAAAGGGGTACCTATTTTCCCCTTAAACTATTTATTTCTTACCACCGTAATCAGTCGACACCAGAAATCTACACATTCCATAGTTTCTATGCTGACACCAACGGTAACTAGCTCATACATACACTAGTATATACCATTATCTTTTCTGTAGACTAATAAAAAGATAATAAAGTCTCCCTCGAGAAATTCCGCTGCTTCTGATCGGTTGCACGCTAATTCTCTTATTCCGGAATTAAATCATTCTAAACGAACTTTTCAGGGCATCATAATATGGTGTCGCTAGGAACAAACGTAAGGAGGTGATAGTGTTTTGAAATTATTGCATACTTTCAGCTAACAAGTTATTAACAGATGCTGTATAGTTTATATTTAAATGGAATATCCTTTTTAAAGATTACTGCGGTAAAATTATTTCATGGTGGATTCTGAGAATACATTCTAATATTAAATACACTTCTCGACATAAAGCAATAGTGCTAAAAAACAAATACAAACATAATCGCTCGAAACAGAAGATTAAATACTGGTAACCTTAAAAGTATTCTAATGTTTCATAAATACTGGAAACTTATTTTTAACAATTCAGCATGTTAACATATATGCATAAGTAAAAACAAAATATACATAGCGTCTTTTAACACTTAATAACCGCACAAACATAAAATTATATCAACTTATAAACATGATAAAATTTTGCTTAAAACCTATATAGCATCTTTGAAGTCTTGATAATCGTTCAAAATTATAAAAATTAGATACTGGAACGCTTAAAATTTTACTACGGTGAGCTCTAACAAAACGTTTGAGAATTATTGGCATATTAACACACATTGGTAACTCTTTTCTTGTGCAGACGGAACTACCATAAAAGGTAAAAAAAAAAAAAATAACAGATATTGCTCTTTTCTGGTACGGACGGAACCCTCTCAAAATGAAAACAGTATTAGTTTTAGAATGTAAATATGCACAAAATACCGAAACGCCATTATCACCCCCCCTAAAAAACGGCCCTAAACATTCTTTTACGGTACCAATATTAAAATTTCTATTTTTTAGCAATTATCAAGACCTTAATGGTGCTATATTTATTTATTTTTGGTTTTGCATTTTTTTTCTGTAAACGATTTGCTTTAGTTTACTATTTTTGATCGATTACCTAGGCTTCAAAGCTGTGACTTATCATGTCGACACTTTATGTTTAAAACTGAATAAACACTTTTAAACAAGTGAAAACATCAAAATATTATGCAGGTAGGTTTCAAAGTAAATTTTATTGGCTACGAAAATACTTACTTGTTATATATTTATATTTTTCATATATTTGTTTTTTTACCACTTTTACTTTCTGTAGAGTATTTTATTTACTCTTCTTTTGGTGACCGATTATCGAGACCTCAAATATGTTATCTTTGTTTGTTTTTTTTCTTATTTATGTATGTTACCATGCTGAAATTCTTACGGTATTATTTAGAAATCCCATTTTTCACATGCGGAAAGGAGGATATTTTGTAATTATTCTGTACTTTCACCTAACAACTTAAAAAATATGAAGTAAAACTGGAATTTAATCTAATACTATTTGTAGATTTGACCCCCCCCAAAAAAAATAAACGAAGAAGATTTGAATAAGAAACGGAAACAGCCAGGACTTCTCTCTTCTTCTTGGTCTTAATGTTGACAGTTACTGCTCTAAAAATTGACCAGTAGAAGATATGCTAGAGCTACTTTCAAAAAAAAAAAAATGAGAACAGTATACCGAGAAGAAAAACGATGACTGACTTGAAAGGTGCTGTCATCGGTAGAAGGCAGTTACCTGTCACTGATTTCGATCATTCTAAAAGTGAGAATCACTAACTTTAAAATCTTATTATTTATTATTTTTCTAATGGACCAGTTTTCGTAATTTGTTTATGGTATACTACATTATGTATGACAAATTATATGTAATAATGTTCTTCCTTTAAATGCTTATTTTAGAATCCGTCAGTACCTGCACATTATCGCCTCAAACCAGCACTAATCGCCAGTAACAAATAGTGCTGACAATCACAGACAGTTACTGCTCATGGAAAACAATGGAAGCCAGTTTGGTTCATTTGGGTCACGGCCACCAGTACTCGACATTTTCCAGGGACGGCAGTGGCCACCTTTAAATACCGCAGTTTAATTTGTTTTCGAGGGTTCTGAAACAATTCTGTTCTAGATCTGTGTCATGCTTCCATCAGGCAACGCCGGTTAATGGGTCATCCTAGCTAAGTATTAAAAATGGCGGTTGTTTCTTATTTTGTCAGTTTAATAAAAAAAATTCCGATGCGATAATATATATATATATATATATATATATATATATATATATATATATATATATATATATATATATATATATTGTTTTTAAAATAAAATTATAATTTAAAAATAATATAGATACCGCTCCCCATAATGGGGTACCAAATTGGTTAAAGGGAAAAATATTCTCTACTGGCATTGAGGTAAAAATGCACTTTTGTAAATAATTGACTTCATTCAAAACGTATCGCAAAAAAAAAAACAAATAACGAGATAAGTCACAGATAAATAGTCAAGTGAAATATCCTGTTAGATATTACATTGAGGTAATACTTTCAGGATGATCCTAGACAAAAAGTTAAAGCTCAATATGTAAAAATAGAGCAATATATAAGTTTAGTGATTAAAGTTATATTCTGGAAATCAAAATATAAACACATATATTCGAGTTAAGAATTTATTGTTTGACACAAAGAATATATAGAGGGGAGTTATGTTTATTTCGTTAATCCATGGATTTTCAATACTGGCTCAGTAATGAAATGCGCTTAGCAAAATGTTCAGCTGTGAATAAGCATATATATATATATATATATATATATATATATATATATATATATATATATATATATATATAGGACCAATGTGGTTATGGAGGGGATACTAAACATTGCTGCTATGGTTTTAAATGATCTGAAATAACACCAAGGGGGGACTTGATTCCAAATATTTCTCATATGTTATATTTCTCCTCTTTGGTTTCCATACATAAAATAAATTTCACAGTGCTGAAAGATTATTTAATACTGGGGATATTCACAATCGTACCCTATTTCCAAAAAAGGACAGATATAACATATGAGAATTATTTAGAGTCAAGTCTTCCTTTCTTGCTATTTCAGATCATTTTAAACCCTAGCAGCAAGTTTTAGTCTCACCTCCATCAAAGCCAGAGATTTTCAGGAATATAAAATATTTTGTAATTCATATGCAAAACTAGAAAAACAAATGAATATTGGTAAAGCACAATAAGCATCACACCTAAAAATCACAGATTTCCCCTCAGAAACGGGTGCCATAAAGCGGGTGCTCATTTTACGTTAACTTAATATAGAAAAGTGATCTCTTACTTTTTGAAACAACAATGTTCGAATGTCACATAGCCCACATCACAATTCATACAATTAGTTTTCCAACGTGAATTCATCTGTTGAATTCTGATTAATAGTCGCTGAGATTTCGCATTTATAAAATGGCAAAAAAATGTGGTATATCTATATTAGTAGCCTGGCAAGGCCACAGGGGAAGCAACCAAGCAATATATATATATATATATATATATATATATATATATATATATATATATATATATATATATATATATACTTTAACTACAACATCAGGGGTCTACGTTCCAACCTTCCAGAGGTTGAAACTCAATTACAGGAGGCGAAACCGGGCATATTCTCCCTAAGCAAAGCTGGCATAGGGCCGACCACTTCCCCAGACGAGTTCTGAATTAAACTACACTCTAATTTAACATCCAAATCATGGGCATAGAATATGTGTCTACATTAAAGATGGCTTTCCGTGTCGTAGAGACATCTCAAGAAAATACTCTAATTTACCTTATATGTACTTCCGTGTTGCACTTGCTTACACCACCGCATTTATATTTGCCCTCTATCGCCCTCACAACAGCGGAGTAACTATCTTTAAGAGTATATCTGAGAAAATTGACCCGATCCTGTCTGCTCATCCTTCGGCTAACATTCACATTTGTGATGACTTCAATGTCCACAATGTAAAATGGCTGACCCACTCGAAAAAGACAGATGATGAGGGGCGGTTATGTCATGATTTTGCCATTGCCTATGACCTCACTCAGATTGTTCACGAACCCACACGTGTGCCCGATACTACCGGTCAGTATGCAAGCATTCTATACCTTTTTCTCACATCTTCCTCTAAACTATGTTCATGTTCCGTTCTATCTCCTCTGGGATCTTCCGACCACTCGGTTGTATCAGTTAAGATAAAAATGAAATGTAATAAATCTTAAGACGTACCCCTCCACCGTACTGTATATCGATGCTCTATGGTTGACTGGGATAGCTTCCGTACATTTATATCTTATCTACCTCTGCATTCCATGTTTAAAAAGGATGTGTCCTCTATAATATCAGACCTGATCGAATGGTTAATTGTAGGCATAGTCCGATTCATACCATCCAAAAAATTCCAACAAAACCTAACAGCCAGCCATGATTCTCCCCAGAATGTACTGCTACCATCACGCACAGAAACCACTTTTTCCATAGCTACCAACGTACTGAGACTAAAGCTGCTTTCAGGGCTGCCAGCAACCAGTGTAAAAGAATAAAAAATGCAAGAGAGCTATCTGTTCACTCCATTAAATCCAAAGTAGTTGAGCAGCGGCTTGGTTCCCACCAGTTTTGGCAAATAGCAAACAGGATCTTGAACAGAATCATGCGTTCTCTCTCAACCATCATCAATGGACCTGAGGTCATCTCGTCAGCATCAGACAAGTCCAAACTATTTGGCAAGAATATTGCAGCTAATTCTACCCTATGCGATGGAGGCCATAACTCCCAGTATTTCCTCATATAACAGAGAAAACGCTATGCAACATACAAATATCTATGCATGAGGTCGCTAAGCTAATCAAGAAACTTGATTCCAGTAAAGCAACTGGCTCTGACGGCATTTCAATTATAGTGTTGAAAAAGCTTCAACCAGAACTTGCCCCCATACTTACAAAACTGTTTAAGCGTTGTCTTAAGAAGTGCTTCCCAACACCCTGAAAAAACTCATCAGTATACCCTGTATTTAAGAATTCAGGTGACAGGTTATCTCTCTCCTAGTACAAACCAATAAGTCTCCTGTGTGTCATGAGTAAGTTGCTGGAATCCATATTAAATAAAGAAGTAGTTAACCACCTTAACAGAAATAACGTTCTTAGTGGCATACAATATGGTTTACGTTCTGCCAGATCTACAGTAGATGTGCTAACAGTTATATTTCATAGGATTAATGAATCTCTCGACAAAGGCTTTCTTTCTAGGGCAATTGCTCTTAACATATCAGAGGCCTTCAATAAGGTATGGCATAAAAGCCTACTTCACAAGATTTCCAGCTACTGTATAACTGGAAATGTTTTCTCAATCATTTAATCATTTCTCTCTGATATGCTCATATTCCTGATAAACCACCCCCTTAAGTAAGACACTTTATCAAATCTCCATTACTAACGATTACTACGATATTATCCCATTGATTACTGTACACACAATAACCCTTATCCCCAAGTGGCCTTCGGGCCTTGATAAGTGGTGACTACCATGTAAAAAAAACTCTTAAACCTAAAAATCTAAACAAAAATAATACAAAAGTTTCCTTTAAAATCTCTAGAAAATTGTAATATCACCTCATTCTTTTTATAATAAAAAGTTATAATTGTGAATTGACGAAAACAGACAAAAGAAGATAAGGATTAATAATTTCATAAAAAAAGCAGCATTTACAAATACCGGAAAAATATTTAAACATTAAATGAAAACTGATGAATATTTATTACTAATTACAAAAAACTTAATATAAAACGATGTATTTAAGAATAAATAGTAGAGGATCAGTTCCATACATTTATTTAATGTAAAATGAGTTATCATTTTCGAAACATGATAGCGTTTTAGATCAGTTAACAACATTTTCTTTATTTATCTCTCGGGAATAAATTCTGTGCATATATTTTCTTGATGAGAAGTTGTGCTTTAAGCGGTTATCGATGGCTGTACAACCTTTTCTGTCGGACATAGGGTTGGTAGTTAATTAAATATTAAGTAATTATTACTGAATGTCTCTAAGCATAAGAATGTCTTTTACGTTAAATTTATATACGAAACTGACCCTTACTCTAAATTCTATAATAATAGTTTTTTTTCTTTCCAACAAGTTTTTAAATGATAAAATCTCATTTTAGGAGGTCATTTAGTGTTGGGTGTTAATTTCCAAATTTGTCATTCATGCTAGTGTTATTACATCGATGTAATAGTGTTATTACATCGATTCCAAATTTGTCATTCATGCTTAGTTATTACATCGATGTGTTTTACTGTGAAAAAAATAACAAGATAAGTTTAACAATAATAGTAATACGCTTAAGCGTATTACTATTATTGTTAAACTTATCTTGTTATTTTTTTCACAGTAAAACACATCGATGTAATAACTAAGGAAATCTTTATAATTGGAATAACAATATAGACATTCTTTAATAGAAGAAAGGCAGAATAATTAGCAAAATTTTCCCGCGCTCCCCATGTTAAGAAGGGGTTTCTAAATAGTAACATTACAATTTAAAAACTCATCGTCATGTTTGTTCACTATTCTGTCTCTATACTGTCTCATTTCGTGTACCAATCGTTGACTTTTGCAATTGTTTATGAAAAAAAAATGAAATAGTATTTTGTATATTAACGACGAACTAATGCAACCCAGCTTTGGTTTAAAATCAAATTTAATGTTTAATTGTATCGCAATTTTCAATTATTTACAATTGTAATTTTTGAGGAAAACATTTATGAAGATCTACTCGTGTTATATACGTCCTCCTCCTAAGTGTATTTCTGACGTTTTCAAAAATAAATACGACATGACAAGTGAAAATTTGAAAATTAAAAAAGAAACACATCAATAATTCAATATTTACACATTTTAATATAACTGGAATCAATAGTGTTGGAATCTAAAAAAGAATTAGAATCGTCCCATCATTAATATATAAATATACATGCGTGTGTTTTTTTCTGTATCTACATATCTGCGTGTTAGTTTATTGTGTAATTTTGTTATTTGTTGAGGAGTGTACGATTTTTAGCATATTTCTTATTATTTAGTTCTATGTTACGGTTTCTTTTTATATTTGTACTTTTTCCTTACTTATTATTAGGGCTACGACAACAGCATATTCTTTTTATTGTTTTGACTCTCGAGTATATATCCGACACAGTTACACACAGTCAATCAACCGAGAACCACATCACTCTATAAAAAAACATATAATATATCAACAGATACACACTCGAGAGTCAAAAGAATGAAAAGAATATGCTGTTGTCATTGCCCTACTTACTATTATGAAAAATACACAACGTTGATCGACTGAGTTTTCTGTAGGTACGTCCACGCTTACATTTGTAGATTGTTTGTAATTTCACAAACATGCTCAACAAGGCCGCTTATTACACATCTAATTTTTGTCGTAGTCTTTACGTAAATTATACGTCTCATCTAGTCACATAGAGATTGTTTCCTAGTCTGATCATACGCGATCTCTGAGCCAATGGATGTCACCCGTTGACCCTCCTCTCCCTGTTTTTACACACCTTCACATTCTTTCTGTGTCCGTCCTCTTCAATTGACGGTGCTCAATCCGAAAATACGATCATCTCGCAGCCTTAATGAAAAGAGACAAGTGTTGAACGTACAAATAAAACTCCAGTAATAACTCATTCAACATCGGTGGGCGGGGTTAGCGTCTGGGAAAACACGAAGAATTCAAAAAGAGAACTAAGACCAATGTTGCTAGACGTGTATGGGCTTGAGGGGTGGTTATTTCTTCGGCAGGAAAAAACGAGGGTTGGTTGGTGTATGGATGCAGAGGGCACACCAAATGAGGACATAGATGTATGTAACATCATTCGAAAACAAAACCTGTTTGGAAAGGTACATTAATTTAGGTCTCGGTTGAGTCAAGGATACTAGAACAGTGTGTGGTTGGGGGGTCCCTATTTCTCTTCACCACCCTTCAGTACATATAGACGCCCCGTTTGCAATAGCGAGTTTCTACTGACTACAGAAACGTTTCTTAGAAATGGCCTCGAAATAATGACTGATTCTATTCATCATTTGTTGGCTATTTATTTCGAGATATGAAGAGAGTTTCGACTCGGCTGACACTGTAGTGACCTTGGCGTGGGGTCGTAGATATAGAGATGGGTGTGGTTCTGGGGTAGATTACTGTCTGACGGGCTCTGGACAGAGCTAAGGTCGGTAGGTGGAATATGGTGGAAGTGTAAGAAAGAAAACTTACAGCTCTTTAATGAAAGCAGGAAGAAATATTCTTAAGTTATGTCCATTCAATCTAAACGTTTAGTGATGATATGCTATTTATAAATTAAGCATAATATCAAAAGGAAACGAATAGACGGACGGAGAGGGTTCTTTACACTAATGGAAAAGGGTTCTCTGCACTAATGAAAGAGGTTTCTTTGCACTAATGAAAGAGGTTTCTTTACACTAATGAAAGAGGGTTCTTTACACTAATGAAAGAGGGTTCTTTACACTAATGGAAAAGGGTTCTCTGCACTAATGAAAGAGGTTTCTTTGCACTAATGAAAGAGGTTTCTTTACACTAATGAAAGAGGGTTCTTTACACTAATGAAAGAGGGTTCTTTACACTAATGGAAAAGGGTTCTCTGCACTAATGAAAGAGGTTTCTTTGCACTAATGAAAGAGGTTTCTTTACACTAATGAAAGAGGGTTCTTTACACTAATGAAAGAGGGTTCTTTACACTAATGGAAAAGGGTTCTCTGCACTAATGAAAGAGGTTTCTTTGCACTAATGAAAGAGGTTTCTTTACACTAATGAAAGAGGGTTCTTTACACTAATGAAAGAGGGTTCTTTACACTAATGGAAAAGGGTTCTCTGCACTAATGAAAGAGGTTTCTTTGCACTAATGAAAGAGGTTTCTTTACACTAATGAAAGAGGGTTCTTTACACTAATGAAAGAGGGTTCTTTACACTAATGGAAAAGGGTTCTCTGCACTAATGAAAGAGGTTTCTTTGCACTAATGAAAGAGGGTTCTTTACACTAATGAAAGAGGGTTCTTTACACTAATGGAAAAGGGTTCTTTACACTAATGGAAAAGGGTTCTCTGCACTAATGAAAGAGGTTTCTTTGCACTAATGAAAGAGGGTTCTTTACACTAATGAAAGAGGGTTCTTTACACTAATGGAAAAGGGTTCTTTACACTAATGGAAAAGGGTTCTCTGCACTAATGAAAGAGGGTTCTTTGCACTAATGAAAGAGGTTTCTTTGCACTAATGAAAGAGGTTTCTTTACACTAATGAAAGAGGGTTCTTTACACTAATGGAAAAGGGTTCTCTGCACTAATGAAAGAGGTTTCTTTGCACTAATGAAAGAGGGTTCTTTACACTAACGAAAGAGGGTTCTTTACACTAATGGAAAAGGGTTCTCTGCACTAATGAAAGAGGTTTCTCTGCACTAATGAAAGAGGTTTCTTTGCACTAATGAAAGAGGTTTCTTTACACTAATGAAAGAGGGTTCTTTACACTAATGAAAGAGGGTTCTTTACACTAATGGAAAAGGGTTCTCTGCACTAATGAAAGAGGTTTCTTTGCACTAATGAAAGAGGTTTCTTTACACTAATGAAAGAGGGTTCTTTACACTAATGAAAGAGGGTTCTTTACACTAATGGAAAAGGGTTCTCTGCACTAATGAAAGAGGTTTCTTTGCACTAATGAAAGAGGGTTCTTTACACTAATGAAAGAGGGTTCTTTACACTAATGGAAAAGGGTTCTCTGCACTAATGAAAGAGGTTTCTTTGCACTAATGAAAGAGGTTTCTTTACACTAATGAAAGAGGGATCTTTACACTAATGAAAGAGGGTTCTTTACACTAATGGAAAAGGGTTCTCTGCACTAATGAAAGAGGTTTCTTTGCACTAATGAAAGAGGGTTCTTTACACTAATGAAAGAGGGTTCTTTACACTAATGGAAAAGGGTTCTTTACACTAATGGAAAAGGGTTCTCTGCACTAATGAAAGAGGTTTCTTTGCACTAATGAAAGAGGTTTCTTTACACTAATGAAAGAGGGTTCTTTACACTAATGAAAGAGGGTTCTTTACACTAATGGAAAAGGGTTCTCTGCACTAATGAAAGAGGTTTCTTTGCACTAATGAAAGAGGTTTCTTTACACTAATGAAAGAGGGTTCTTTACACTAATGAAAGAGGGTTCTTTACACTAATGGAAAAGGGTTCTCTGCACTAATGAAAGAGGTTTCTTTGCACTAATGAAAGAGGTTTCTTTACAGTAATGAAAGAGGGTTCTTTACACTAATGAAAGAGGGTTCTTTACACTAATGGAAAAGGGTTCTCTGCACTAATGAAAGAGGTTTCTTTGCACTAATGAAAGAGGGTTCTTTACACTAATGAAAGAGGGTTCTTTACACTAATGGAAAAGGGTTCTTTACACTAATGGAAAAGGGTTCTCTGCACTAATGAAAGAGGTTTCTTTGCACTAATGAAAGAGGTTTCTTTGCACTAATGAAAGAGGGTTCTTTACACTAATGAAAGAGGGTTCTTTACACTAATGAAAGAGGGTTCTTTACACTAATGAAAGAGGGTTCTTTACACTAATGAAAGAGGGTTCTTTACACTAATGAAAGAGGTTTCTTTACACTAATGAAAGAGGGTTCTTTACACTAATTAAAGAGGGTTCTTTACACTAATGAAAGAGGGTTCTTTACACTAATGAAAGAGGGTTCTTTACACTAATGAAAGAGGGTTCTTTACACTAATGAAAGAGGGTTCTTTACACTAATGGAAAAGGGTTCTCTGCACTAATGAAAGAGGTTTCTTTGCACTAATGAAAGAGGTTTCTTTACACTAATGAAAGAGGGTTCTTTACACTAATGAAAGAGGGTTCTTTACACTAATGGAAAAGGGTTCTCTGCACTAATGAAAGAGGTTTCTTTGCACTAATGAAAGAGGTTTCTTTACACTAATGAAAGAGGGTTCTTTACACTAATGAAAGAGGGTTCTTTACACTAATGGAAAAGGGTTCTCTGCACTAATGAAAGAGGTTTCTTTGCACTAATGAAAGAGGGTTCTTTACACTAATGAAAGAGGGTTCTTTGTACTAATGAATCACTAATTATCAAGGCCAAAAGCCACTAGGACATAAGGCTTAATGAGATTGTTAAATGGCTAATGAATAATAAAAGAAATATGTTGATGTCCCTTCATTATAAAACATTCACAACAAACACTCGTCTAGTTACAACTTCTGACAACTATTTCCCTTAAACTCTATCAGTGACTTAACTAAACAGAAATTTCATGAGCAATATGTCTTTTATAGGACTACGTGTCTGTAAAATATAATATCGCAAGACTGCTTCCCAGCTGTCTACAATATAGTTGTTTTCAAGTTTAATGCAAGCACATTTTTAAGCCGTATTCTTAAATAATCAAATCTACTACATTTTCACCATTACCAAGCATCACGGTATTGTGTCACCGGCCACCTGACAATCATTTACTCTCATCCTCAAATGGTCTTTGCGACAACAAATAACTGATGATCTCCCAGTGAAAAGAAACGAAGACTGGAAAAAGGCAAAATGTGATTATTTAGAGAGCGGCTCAATAAATGTGTGGTGGCACTGGAAATGAACATGACCGTATTTTAGTCTTGAAATAATCAGCTTCGTAAAAATTGTTGCACAGAGAGGAGCAGTTTTTGGAGAAACTGTTTGTTAAATATTGGACTCCTGGACAGCACCAGCTTACCAAAACTAAACCCGAGAGATAACGACTGTCCAATATTTTAACATATGAAATATTTCACTAAGAGAAAGCATGTTAAAAGAGGAATTTAGGAACAATAAAATACACACACACACACACACACACATATATATATATATATATATAATGAAAAACTATAAATTGATGAATGTTTTATTGTTTTTTGATATTATATAGTACAGCGAACTAAGTATTATAGTATACGTTCGATGCACTGTTATGAATTCATACGGTTTACCATTACATTATAAGTATGGCATAAATCAATCATAAGTCAACGGCTATAGCTTTTGCCTGCTTTCAACAGGTTAAAATGTCTATTGTTTTCAAAGTATTAATAAAATTTTGCAAGTAATTTTAAAGTCTTTAAACTGCCAATTAAAGAATCCAGTGTAAAAAAACAACTTTAAAATAGTTTCAATCGTATAAACTGAAGCAAATATGTAGAAAAGTAACTTCTATTGCGCTTGGTTACAGTTGCAGTAGAAATTCACTTTTAAATTTAAAGAAAACTGAAGTAGGATTTACCAGTTAAATGGTTTTAATTAATCGTTTTTTTTTTCTTAACCCGACCGGTTTACTATGAGATGTCAGTTTTATTGTCATTGATAAGAGTTACTTATTGTTCCATTTATACAAACTTTAGATGTTATTATATGTTAATGGTAAAGAAGCTTCTGCGAAAGCTGATCTGAGTTATCTGTATATGAGTAATTTTTAATGTATTTAAACTGTAAATTACAGAACATATAAAATACTTTAGAATAGTTAAAATCGTAAACAAAATGTAAGGAGAAAAAGAAATACGGAAAAGAACAATTTGTAAAATGCCGACGTAATAAACGCAAAAGAATTTACAGTTTTGTTTTTATTTGCATATTTTAAATTTGACCCGAACAATCTTACCCTTATCCTCGTGCGGATGCAAGTAAATATACTTTTTATATCTATTATATTTTACATGAATATAAAATCTATTATATTTTACCTGAGCATGTAATCTCTTCTTTTTTACATGAAGAAAAAAATTATTCTATTTTACATGAAATAAAATCTATTCTGTTTCACAATATTATAAAATGTATTCTGTTTGACATGAATAAAAAATCTATTCGGTTTTACATGAATATAAAACCTGTTCTCTTTTACATGCAAATAACATCTATTCTGTTTTCTATGAACATAAAATCTAATCTATTTAACATGAATAAAAACCCTATCCTGTTTTACATGGATATAAAATCTATTCTGTTTTACATGAAAATAAAATCTGATCTGTTTTACATGAACATAAGATCTATTCTGTTTAAATAAAAATATAACCTATTCTGTTTTACATGAACATGTAATCTATTCTGTTTTACATAACCATGAAATCTATTTTGTTTTAGATGAATATAAACCTATTCTGTTTTACGTGATTATAAAATCTATTCTGTTTAAAATGAACATTAAATCTATTGTTTTAGATGCATGTAAAACCTTTGCTTTTTTACATGAATATAAAATTTATTCTGTTTTACGTGAATATAAACCTATTCTGTTTTACATGAATGTAAAACCTATTCTGTTTAACAAGAATATTAAACCTATTCTGTGTTACATGAAAATAAAATCCATTTTGTTTTACATTAATATAAAATCTATTCTGTTTTAAATAAACATGAAATCTATTCTGTTTTCCATGAATATAAAATCTATTCTGTTTTACATGATCGTGTAATCTATTCTGTTTTACATGAACATAGGATCTGTTCTGTGTTACATGATCGTGTAATCTATTCTGTTTTACATGAACATAAGATCTGTTCTGTGTTACATGATCGTGTAATCTATTCTGTTTACATGAACATAAAACCTATTCTGTTTTACATGAATATAAGATCTGTTCTGTGTTACATGGTCGTGTAATCTATTCTGTTTTACATGAACATAGGATCTGTTCTGTGTTACATGATCGTGTAATCTATTCTGTTTTACATGAACATAAGATCTGTTCTGTGTTACATGATCGTGTAATCTATTCTGTTTTACATGCACACCAAACCTCTTCTGTTTTACATGAATATAAAATCTATTCTGTTTTACATGCAAATAAAATCTATTCTGTTTTACATGAATATAAAATCTATTCTGTTTTAAATGACATGTAATCTAATATGTTTTACATGATAATCAAATTTATTGGTTTTATATGAAATTAAAACTTATTCTGTTTTACATTAACATAAAATCTATTCTGTTTTACATGAATATAAAGTCTAATCTGCTTTACATGAAAAACAAATTCATTCTTTTTTGACATGACAATAAAACCGAATCAGTTTTACATAAACAAAAGATATATTCTTTTTACATGAATATAAAATCTATTCCCTTTAACATGAACATAAAATCTATTCTATTTTACATGAATGTAAAACCTATTCTGTTTTACATGCAAATTATATATATTCTGTTTTACAAGAAAATAAAACATATTATGTTTTATATGAATACAAATTCTATTTTGTTTTACATTAACATTTAATCTATTTACCTTTACATGAATATGAAATCTATTCTGTTTAACATGAAGATAAGATCTATTCTGTTTCACATAATTATAAAATCTTTTCTGTTTTACATGGACATGTAATATATTCTGTTTTAAATGAATACAAAATCGCTTCTGTTTTACATGAATATAAAATCTATTCGGTTTTACATGAATATAAAACCTATTCTCTTTTACTTGAACATATACTCTACTCAGTTTTACAGGAAGATAAAACCTATTCTGCTTTACATGAATATAAAATCTATTCGGTTTTACATACCTATAAAATCTGTTCTGTTTTATGTGAACAAAAATTCTATTCTATTTCATATGAATATGCAACCTATCCTGTTTTATATTAATATAAAATCTATTGTTTTACATGAAAATAAATCTGATGTTATTTACATGAATATAAAATTTATTCTGTTTTAACTGAAAATAGAATCTATTCTGCTTTACATGAACGTATTATCTATTGTGTTTTACATGAATATAAAATTTATTCTGTTTTACATGAATATAAAATCAATTCTCTTTTACATAAATATAAAAACTATTCTGTTTCACATGAATAAAAGATCTTTTCTGTTTCACATGAATAAAAAATCTATTCTGTTTTACATGAATATAAAATCTATTCTGTTATACATTAGAATAAGATCTATTCTGTTTTACATGAATATAAAATCTATTCTGTTATACATTAGAATAAGATCTATTCTGTTTTACATGTATATAAAATCTTTTCTGTTTTACATGAACGTAAAATCTATTCTGTTTTACATGAATATAAAATCTAATATTTTTTACCTGAGTATGTAATCTATTCTTTTTTGCATGAAGATAAAATCTGATCTATTTTACATTAAATAAAATCCATTCTGTTTTACAAGAATATCAAATCTATTCTCTCTTTAATGAATAAAAATCTATTCTGTTTAACAGTAATATGGCATCTATTCGGCTTTACATGAATATAAAACCTATTCTGTTTACAATGAAAATAATATCTATTCTGTTTTCTTTTAACATAAAATCTAATATATGTAACATGAATAAAAACCCTATCCTGTTTTACATGGATATAAAATCTATTGTGTTTTACATGAAAATAAAATCTGGCCTGTTTTGCATGAAAATTAAATCTAATCTGTTTTACATGAACATAAAATCTATTCTGTTTTACATGAACATAAAATCTATTCTGTTTTACATGAACATGTAACCTATTTTTTACACGAAAATAAAATCTATTCAGTTTTACATTAACATAAAATCTATTCTGTTTCTCATGGAGATAAATCTGTTAGGTTTTCATTAACATAAAATCTATTCTGTTTTTCATTAATATAAAATCTTTTCTGTTTTACATGCATATAATATCTATTCTGTTTTACATGAATATAAAATCTCTTTGTTTTTACATGAATATGAGATATAATCTGTTTTACATAAACATATAATCTATTCTGTTCTACTTGGACATAAGATCTAGTCTATTTTACATGAATATAAAATGTATTCTGTTTTACTTTATCATGAAATCTCTTCTTTTTTACATAAAAATAAAATCTCATCAGTTGTTCATAAATATAAAATCTACTCTGTTTTACATGAAAATAAAATCTAGTCTGTTTTACATGAACATAAAACCTATTCTGTTTTACATGAATATAAGATCTATTCTGTTGTACATTAACATGAAGTCTATTCTGTTTTACATGAACATTAAACTGTTTCTGTTTTACATGGATATAAAATCTATTCTGCTTTACATGAATATAAAATCTATTCTCTTTTACATGAATATGGAATCTATTCTGTTTTACATGAACATAAAATATTTTTGTTTTACATGAACGTAAAATCTATTCTGTTTTACATGAATATAAAATCAATTCTGTTTTACATGTATATAAAATCTATTCTGTTTTACATGAATATAAAATCTATTCTGTTTTACATGAATATAAAATCTATTCTGTTTTACATGAATATAAAATCTATTCTGTTTTACATGAAACGAAATCTATTTTGTTTTACATAAACATAAAATCTATTCTTTTTTACATGAATGTAAATTTTACTTAGTACTTTAGAGTCAACATCTACCGGCTGATTATTAAAAAATTATTTGTAAATTGTTATTTTAAATGACAAATAGTAAAACACTTTAGCGGAAGAATTTTTCGGTATTCGTGCAGATTTTTAACCGGACGTATCTAAGCTTCCGCTCGGTTTTGCCCAAAGCATGACGTCAACCGCTAGATTAGTCCGAGCGTTGCCGATGGTCAAATCTTTACAACGGTACAAACCAGAAAAATGGAAATTGTAAAAAGCAAAAATAAAATGATCTACCGTAATTTTGTTTTCATTTTTATTCAATGTTTCCTACTAAATATTCTTATGCAGAGGTCAGTATAACCATGTTTCTGTATTTTGTTTCAATTTTTATTAGATAATGTTGTGCAAACACAAGTATTTTTGGTACTCTTGATCTTGACCCTCGGTACTTTCCACCTATCATGGCTCGGAAAAACCGGCAATCACCAGATTAAGTTGAGCGAAGCAACAGATGAAGACGGATTTCAAAACAAATAAACCAGATAAAACAGAAATACAATAAATAAATAACAAAAAATTATCGAAAATTTACTAAATATATATTTTTTTTTCAATAAGGTTGCATTTATTTTTTTTTCCAAATTGTTTTTATTCAACAAAAGTTATTTCTTTTACGAAAAGATCAATGTTTTTAACAATAATTTTTTTAAGTGAAGTACGGTTTTCTGATAGAAAACTCATACTTTCTTTCAAGATAATATGCAGTAAACGTTTTGTTTGTTTTTGTCACCAGAAGTTGTTCTTTTTACATGAGAAAATATGAACGATTTTTATGAAAACCATAAATTCCTAAAAATGGTTCAGTGGGGGAAGACGTGGCTGGTTACATTTAATGCATCTAAAACCAAACTCCGATCTTTAAATCATCAACGCTCTGACCTCCATCTGGCATCAATTGAAATGGATGGCTCTCGTCTAGGAGAAGCCCCGTATTTTGACAAGCTTTTGGGTTTATCCTTTACTTCTGATCTGAAATGGAACACGTACATCAAGTCTGTTGCCAAGGTCGCTGAAAAGATGGTGGGATCCTTCTACCGCTCCAGAAGATATCTCACTACTGATGCAATTCTCTATCTATATAAAAGCAAGTACGTCCAAGGATGGAGTACTGCTGCCATATCTGGGAAGGAGCTGCTAAAAACAGCCTATCCTGCCTTGACAGAGTACAAAATAGACTTCGTGGCTTAGTGGGGGATGCCCTTTTCTCTACTCTGCAACCCTCTCTCCCACAGAAGAGACGTTGCGAGCCTATCCTTGTTTTATCGTTATTTCCATGGCAGGTGCTCGTCTGAACTCGAATCTCTGGTCCCTCCTCGCCAATCTTTCACGAAAAACAGCCGTCTAGCCGAATCCACTGTGAAAAATGTCCCCCACTCTTTATCTGTGCCTAAATCAAAACGTGAATTCCATGAACAAAGCTTCTTTCTAAGAACTGCACGCCTGTGGAACTATGTTCCGTCTGCCTGCTTCCCACCTAACTACAACTTGGATGTCTTCAAGTCCAACGTTAACAAATTCCTAATGAACCGCCCACTTAAGTAAACACTTCATTAAATCTCCACAGTAACGTACTTTACTTGCAATAACCCTTATCCCTGAGTGGCTTCTGGGCCTTGATAAGTGGTGACCACCTTGTAAAAAAAAAAGTGATAGACCTTTTTCTTAAAGATCACAAGAATAAGGTGCTAGATCTGTTTCTTTATGATTTAATCTATTCATGGTATTCTATAAGAATTTTTCCTATATATTATGTTTGCTATTTGGGTTTGTGTGTAAATATTGTGGCTTGATAAATGATGCTTTTACATAAGAAATTAGTTTGTAATGAGCTGTGTACGTGAATTTTACGGAATAGTTTTGTTTCTACAATGTATTTTCTTTTCTTTCTATTTGATTATTTATTATAACTCTTAGTGTTATTACTATTTCTTGTGATTACATTTTATTTGTTGTTATTATGTTATTTTTCAACGAATTTATCATTATATTTGGTTCACTCGTAATTGATCTCAGATGGTTGACACTTACTGCAAACTAATTTTAAGTAATTTTTTTAATTACTTTATGCAACGAGTCACATACGCTGAATTTTTTCGATAAGATCTAATAATTTCTTGACTAGTTTGATTTTAACATAGTTTATTTGAAACTTTTCAAATAAGTAATAGCATTTCGTATAATATATATATATATATATTACATTGTTTTTCTGTCTGTCTACAAACGTTCTCTATTAAACTATTCTATCAATTGTTGGTCTATACACTTGAAACTCGATATATAAAGGATTTTGCTAAGGGGTCAAAACTGGAACAAATTCGAACTGGCCAGGAATAAGTCGACTTAAAATGCTCTTCTATGCATGCGCAAATATACTTTTATAAATGTTATTTTTTAATGGTTGTCTTCACATCGACGTGGCTCAGAGGGTAACGAAATGGCGGATGAGCTAAATGTTTTGGTTTCGTATCTAGTTGAGTCATATTTTGTTTTACATTGGAAATCACTACTATATATTGGGTACAATATAATAGTTAATAGAGTATTGGCTCTATACTATTAATCTAAGAAAACTTGAGAAAAAACGTTGTTAAAAATTTAAATGTATATTCGTGCATGTCTAGAAAAAACACGTTTAATCTACATGCGCTTGCTATGGTCCACTTTGTTTAAATTTTGACACTATTTTACTGGCTAAAAACATGATCAAATCTGGAGACCAAACATTGATAGAGACAGTTCCTTACACAGAAAGACAGGCAGAAAAGGTCACTAATCTCCCCCCTCTCTCTCTCTCTCTCTCTCTCTCTCTCTCTCTCTCTCTCTCTCTCTCTCTCTCTCTCTCTCTCTGCCCTTTTTGGTTTGGTAAGTGTTGGATTGAGACGATCGTGCATGTATAACAAATAACCAAATAAATAATGTTTTCAATAAAAGTTTTTTATTATTTGTGTTACTCGTTATATATACTCTATAAAATATAAAGATTCCTATATTAAATCTCAACTAATCCTCGAATTAAATTTAGATTATAAGTTTGTTATGGTTATTATCGTATGATATCTGGATGGAACATATGTCACAAGTATACTGGACAGTTTGTTTGAATTGCAACTGAGTTGCCTTTCATAGTTACACAGTCTGTGTAATTATATTATATTATTCTGTGTTATTATATGTGTAAGGCCCTTAGCTAGTGACGTAAATGAATCCTTTCCCAGTTTTGTTTTTAACACAAAAGTGCCCCCCTCGTCACATTCATTTTGTTCCCGGTCCTAATTGTTGTATTATTTCATGGAGGGCACCATCCAATCTCATATCCCGCCCTGATCTGTTTTATTTTTAACATCTCACTGAACCCCCATTCCCATCTGGAAACCGACCTGCTTGCTTTAGGGACCGGAAAACGGTCTACTTAACACTTAGCAGAGAATTTAGAAGCCCTATATTCGCTTATACTGGTATATATATATATATATATATATATATATATATATATATATATATATATATATATATATATATATATATCGTAATGTGATTGATAATTTAAAATTAAAATTAAAAATCTGTTTCATAAGAAAGAACACAACAAAGTCAATAATTTGTACGATCGTTTCGGAAACGATGTTTTTATTGCGATAGACATTAAGTCATGGACAATAATTTTTACATATAGTTTTTTTAAACAAAGTCTCCTCATCAGCAAAGATATTGGGTATTGGGTGTTTTTTTATATATATATATATAAAAGACACCATTAATAAACCTCGCATTTTTAAGTAAGGCAGATGTATCTGGAAAATATTAAAATACAAAGGAAAATAGTTACTTATTAATGTTGATAAGCAAAGTAATATGGGTTGAGAATAAAAAATAGAATAAAATTATAAATCTGAATTTGGTTTAAATATAAGTTTATGATAATATGTTTTTTAATAAAAGTTAACAATTATATATATATATACCTTTTAATTGTTGATTGCCTTTTGAAAACCATAATTATCGGCATATATTATGTGTGTGTGTGTGTGTGTGTGTGAATGGAGCAAAGGCAAAGTATTTTAATTTTTTAATATCTTAAAATGTCTCCCTCTCCCCGCGATTATTTGTTCTTGTAATTGAATATCTATTTTTTTTTTAAATTAGGGATTGTCTATGAAAGATCATGCCACAGAATGAATGTGGTGAGAGTATCTAACGTAGGATAAGCACAACAGTTTTTGAATAAAATGGATAATCATCGATCCCATCCTCCCAATACGACCGATTACCGTATCGTAACGTATACAAAAGATGAACGTCATGATTATGTTTTTGGTTTTAAAAAAACAAGTGAATGTATATTGTTTCTTTAAAATAAATACACAGTCTTTATTTGTTCTTTTGCTGTTATTTGTTAATTCAACGTTTGAACTATTGCTGCATTCGAATTTATTTAAGCGATCACTTGTTAAAAATATCGGGTGAAACATTTAATACAGTTTGACATATACGATATTTTATACAAATGCTCTGAGCGATGTGTTAATTGTGAACATAGTTAAACTCTCACTGTCTTTATATTTTACACCTTTTTTTATTTTTGCGGCCGTTGTAGTTTTTATAGTTATTTTTATTATTTTCTTATTGAGGTGTAACCATTAATCAAGACTCTAAATCCACTTGGGTATAAAGTAGGTATTAATATCAGGTGGACGGTTAGATAGTGTGTGATTTGGAAAAATGTGATTATTTAAAAAGGCGGTTCAACAATTATTGGTTCACACTGGACTTGAAAAACGGCTACAATGTATTCAAATGGAAAGTAGCCCTGCGGCACTGTGTTATAGATATGGGCAGTTTTATGAAGGACAGTTTGTAAGTTTCGTTTAGTTTTAGATAGAGAAAAATAGAGAAAGGGAAAATGTTGAAACTGGTAGTAGCTAGATAAGTTTTTGCTGTGAATGTTTTACGGGAGTCACACATATTGAAGCTTAGTTGAGAACCTGCCGTGATAGAACGATAGAGTAGAGAAAGACTAGCAATATTTCTTCTGTAAGGAAAAGGTAGTAGGGAAGAAAAAAGAACAGGCCTCTCTAGATTTCGAAGTCAATTTTGTACTCTGCCAGGGTAATGAAAAAAGTACTCTGAACAGCATTTCCTCAGGTGTAAAAACAGTAATCCATCTACGGATATATTTGCCTCTTATATAGGTAGATGATTGCGTCCGGGTTGGTGGAGTAGAATGATCCAACCATTTTTCTAGTGACCTCGAGAATATTTTTAAAACTCTCATTGTTTTCATCATTTAACTAACAATCTATCTCTCGCATTAACTCTTATCCTTGATTGGATTTTGGCCTTAATATGTTGTGACTACTTAATATAATAACACTGCCGAAGAGGCTTGAGCAACAAAAAATAATAGTTTTGATTAACACTAAACCCTTATTGTCTTTATCACACAACTTATTCGTGTTACAGTTTCAGATTAGCTCATTTATATCATCGTTTCTTTTTATTTCGTACATTCTTTTGTAGTGCTTCAGAAAACAGTCTAATTCACAGACAAAACCATCTCCGTCTGCTTCCCGCTCATCCAATTCTCCTCAAATGTTTGTTTATTCTTTTTTTTTGTATTAGACGAGTTAATTTTAGGGAAAAATTAGATTAGCATTTTCTTTGTTGTACTTTGATTTTATTTGTGTTTAAAAATCCGTTCAGCGTAAAGTTTGTTTCTTTCCGCTTGAGACTCTCGCGTCAATGGAGCAAGAGCAACGAATTCATTTTGGATGAATGGCCGTTCGCGCTTTGAGACAGCACAGTTTCCAGCGTCAAATTCAATGTTTATATTAAGTCGACCAAAAGGATTTATATTTGGTTTTCGTCGGTATTTATAGCCAAATCAAACCTGTTATTCTATCGGCTAATTATGCTATATACTGAAGCTGTCAGTAGGAAACAAACACAACACTGCTTATATATATATATATGTATATATATATATATATATATATATACATATATATACATATATATATACACATATATATATATAAGTATGCATACATATATATTAGTATACATATATATAAGTATATACATATATGTATATATAATACATACTTATATAAAATATGTAAGTATATAAAATATATGTGTATATATATGTATATAATATATATATATACGCAGATCATCATTTAGTAATTAGATCACCCTGACAGACGTTAGTAAAATTAAAAATAAATGTTTAAATTCCAACAGTATTTCTCGATGTTAACGATGGCCGAATAGATTATGGCCTTGCTAATGGAGCTAGAGATAGCGTCTGTTGCCGGGTTTGTAATATATCGACCAGCACTGATGATTCCGGAAAGGAGTAAACACTAGTGTCTGTTGGTATTTAATTATTTTGGGGGGTATATATACACACACTCACACTCACACACACAAACACACACATACATATATATATAATATAAAGCTGAATGTGTGTGTGTGTGTCTGGTCACGAATAGGCTCCTATATGGTTGACTATTTTAAAAAACTGACACCATATAATGATAGAAGATGTATCGAGACAAAGGAATGAGTATGTTTGATCTGGCAGAACAGTGGTTCATTAAAATTGTGGAGTCTGTGATCGCGCCTGGTCCACAAAGTATGGGAATAAAAAAATTTAAAAATTAAAAAAAAACGTTTACAAGTGTTTTTGATATAGATGTACATGAGAATACTTTGATAAGTATGTTTTAACTTAAATAGGGATGGTATAATAAAATTGTGAGGTCTGCGTTCGCGCCTGGCCTCCATAGAATGGAAATAGGCACAAACTTTAATAAAGACTTTTCATATCTATCTGCGTAAGTATACTTTGATACTTATGTTTCAGTTTGAAGAAATATGGTCTAATAAAATTATGGGGTGTTCGTTCGCACCTGACCTCCATAGAATGTAAATATGTCACAAAGTTTAACAAGGTTTTTTTTAATATAGATCCACAGAATACTGTGATAAGTGTTTCAGTGTGAACAGGTATGGTATAATAAATTATGGGGTTTATCTACTTTATTTCTACTTTCATCATATTTTGTTTTGGTTTTGATACCCCCAAATTCGAAGCTATCTCTTTATAACCCTTCCTTTTCATAACCTATCATACTTTCATAGATTAGAGTCCATTTTCTGTAGGCTGTTTTAAACCTAGTCAACAACGGATACTTTTGCTAGAATATATATATATATATATATATATATATATATATATATATATATATATATATATATATATATATTAGCATGTGAAATACATTGGCGGGCGGAGTGGTTAGTCACATACTATTAAAGATACACCAAATATTCTTACTTCATGCGATTTTCCTGAAATCATGTTCATGTTGAAGTTATTTAAGCATAAAACACATCTATATTTGTCTATTAAAAGTATAGAACCTTCATAGCTTAAAAGGGAAATTACTAGTAGCTTAAATAAAATAAACTGACTTCGATTTTTGAAGTGAACTTGTGTCTGGTAATAATAATAAAAATAAATTAAATAAAAATTAAATTAAAAAATTAAAATTAAATTAAAAATAAAAATTAAATTAAGAATAAATTAATTAAATTAACCTTAAATAATATTTCTAAATAGAACAAATTTATTGCAACAAAAAATTAATAACACGGAGTTAATAATTTAAATACATTTATTTAATGTAATATGCAAATGAAGTTACTTCTTGAACTTGTTTTTTCTTATATTAAAATCATGCTGTACGAAAGTATAAAACTATGATATATAAAAATAGTGATCGAAATCAGCGGTAGCTCTCCCAGTTGTTTCCGTTTTTTTTTTTTACACAGTGATCACCACTTATCAAAGCCCGGAAGCCACTCAGGGATAAGGGTTATTGCAAGTACATTACGTTAGTGTGGAGATTTGATTAAGTCTTTACTTAAGGGGGCGGTTCATTAGGAATTTGTTAACGTTGGACTTGAACAAATCCAAGTTGTAGTCCGGTGGGAATCAGGCAGACGGAACAGAGTTCCACAGGCGTGAAATTCTAAGAAAGAAGCTTTGTTCATGGAATCCGCGTTTTTATTTAGGCACAGATATAGAGTGGGGGAAATTTTTCAGAGTGGATTCAGCTAGACGGGTGTTTTTCGTGAAAGATTGGCGAGGAGGGACCAGAGATTGGAGTTCAGACGAGCACCTGTTTGTTGTTAAAGTCTTCCCATTCTTTTCAACTCTTCCATTATATTAAAGTAAAGTCCAGTCTTATGTCGTCTCTTTCTAACGTGCAAAACAAAACAATTAAGACTTTTTTTCATTTCACTTATTTGAGTACTGTCATGTTAAGAATGGCGTTTAGAATAGATATCGCAAACTCCCAATGTTAAGAACGGTTTTTGGAATAGACACCACTAACCTCCCCATTTTAAGAACGGTATTGTGAATAGACACCTCAACATGTTCATGCAGACAACCCCCTTCTTAATGGGGGATGTTTTAAAATAATTCTCCGAAATGTAACCGTGATAATTGCTGTTTGTATACCTATCCGCAAAGGCTACAAAAGATTCATGGGATAGCAGTATTGGTATGAGAAAAGTAGATTCATCACGCGTACAAACTTAGCAACCAGTGAATTACCGTGCATAAAACAAGTATTTATATCCCTATAAGTACTTGTTTAAAGAAAGTATAATTAAATGAATTACAAGAAAAAAGTAACTACGTTTGGGTAAAATATAAATTTATACTGAAACAATTGTAGGAAGCGATCGAGCGAGAAATCTACTCATAGAGAAAAAGTAGGTATCAATGCAACGCCATGCTTGAATGGTACAATAACGTTCGTTTAGAATGCTAATACCGTTATTCCAGAATATAGGAATGACCAGAGTCCATTTAAACGCACGAGGATTAACTGACAACAAAACAAGGCATAGTCATTTGTGAAGCCAGAATCATCATACCTCTAAACCTACGAAAACACATCTTGAAATCGGCGCATGACACACATGAGAATAATAAAAGCAAAAACCTTACTCAGAACTCGGGTGTGTTATCCCAATAGAGATAAAGGATGCTATTAGCCAATGTATCCCGCGCACAACATTAGACTCGGCGGAAAATCACTGGCTGAAATGAAAAGCCTTTCACGTACATATCTGTGGGCCTTTTCTAAGCAAGGATTAGCTCATTAGAATAATGGATATGAGATTAAGATGGTTTTAGCCATTTGCTACCGAATTATCAGGGCTGATACAATCATATCAACAATCCAAAGGTATTTCTGTACACATGGCATTCTATCGATCATCATGTCATTTAAACACTTCTGAAAAGAATCGGGGTATCCAATACCGAAAGATACCTCTAATCCCCAAGCTGATGAAAAGATCGAGCGATTTTTTGCAACAATGTTGAACGCCATTTGGGCGATTAATACTTAATAGAGGGCTCGGAGAAAACATTTAGGAAAATTCCTAATGTATTACTGAAATAGTCCACATGATATGACTGGAGAAACTCCAGCTAAGTTACTCATGGGTAGGAAAGTAAACAACATACCAGGAATACAAAAAAGTCTTGAGACCCAAGCTCAGAGAACAGCACGGTAAAAAGTGCGGAAAAAAAGACAAATTGAAAAAATCGCGCACATCCAAAATTAAGCTAAACAAACTAAGATACAACCCGGAGATGTAATATTTCTTAAACAAAGTAAACAACCGCTAACGCCAGTTTACTAACCAATATCATGGAGAGTAAAAGAACGTAGATGCTAATATGCATTATAACACGAGGTGACTAACTGATTTTACGGCACAAACAACAGATCAGAAAGGATGGCGTCTTTTTTTTTTCAACTAACAACCTTTGGAATCAGAAAAATATAGAACACGAGAGAAAAGGCAAGAAGGAGAACAGAAGACGAGGATATCCCTATAGCCCTAAGACACACAAAATACCACATAAGAAAAATCTCGAATGTATTCAACAGTTCGAAAGAAGAGGGTAACAATCAGGATATAAAATGAGCGACAGATGTGATATCTACGCGAATATAATAGAACCCATTCGGTTGAGACGAAACTCTTCAATGTACTACTATATATATATATATATATATATATATATATATATATATATATATATATAAAAATAGCTTATATATATATATATATATATAGCTTTTATATATATATATATAAATAGCTTTTATATATATATATATATATATATATATATATATATATATATATATATATATATATATAAAAGCTATTTTTAAACTCGTTGAACAGTATGGATTATGGATTTGAAAAACGCTTGATCTTTTTAGTGCTTTGCACTTAACAGTTTCCTTGGCGGATTAGCAGCAAGATGAACCACTTCGCAGTTTCGATCTTTTTTTTCTCTACTGCTTTTTTTTCTGAAGGAGACCAGCCGCCAAAAAAAGGTAGTAATGTAGCACTGGTTTCAACTGCGTATGAACTTTTATTTTATCCTTTAGTCATAATATTCCATTAGCGATGCTTCTGACAAAGGGGGAAGAATTCGTATTTTGACGGTCGAAATCTATTCACCTAGTTCTTATCCTTGGCCCGTTTTTTTTTACATTTACATAGTATTATTATTATTAGTAGTAGTAGTAGTAGTAGTAGTAGTAGTAGTAGTATTTTGTTTTTTAGTCCTTACATTCTTTACGCGATGTTCTGACAAATGGGAAGAATTATTGCTTTCTGGGTATCTATCAATCGAACAGGTACCGCTAACTACTTTGTTACTATGCAGTATTATTATTATTATTATTATTATTATTATTATTATTATTATTATTGTTGTTGTTGTTGTTGTTGTTTTTGTTGTTGTTGTTGTTGTTTCTTTCTTTCTTTTAATTTTCAGATTCCATGAGCGATGTTTCTGATAAAAGTAAGACGAATCACTGTTTTCTGGGTCGAAATCTGTCCATATGACACTTACCGTTGGCTTATTTTTGACATTGAAGAGGTAATTTCCTCTTTCAAGTGGCTTTATGTCTTGTTTGAAGCAATTTCAATTAAAATAGTTTTAAATGCAATTAAACTAACATCTTTTCTTAGTTTACTTTTTTCAACTCAAGTGTCACTGGGTTTGTGTCATGGGAGTTTGTGTCATGGGAGTTTGTGTCATGGGAGTAGCCTTTATACATGTTATGGTTCATCGACTTGCACTGTTGAGAAAACAACTTTGTAAAATAATATTTTAATTTAAGAAAAAGCATTTCGCGACCATTTGCGCTTTGCTGCTGGTCTGTCGTAATTTGAACTTCAAAATGGCGTAATGTAAGCAAATAATAAGGTATTGCACCATTTCTTCCGATTTTCGGATTTTTTTAATCATGCCTAAACGCATTTTATTTCCGTAGGGTTGATTGATAATTGCTATTTCTTCTGATGAGCTAAGGGAAAAATAGATTCATTGATTGATATAATAATTAAGTGAATGATTTTGTGCTACGAAACAGATACTGTAAAGAATTGTAAATATCAATTAAATTAAAGGACTAAATTTAAGATGGTCAACATCATAAAATTTAGATTATAGACTTTTTCATTAATTTATTATATATATATATATATATATATATATATATATATATATATATATATATAGATAGATAGACAGATAGTTAGAGAGAGGGGTAGAGAGGGAGTAGAAGAAGTGTGTGTATGTTAAACTATCTCAATTTATTTCCTGCTCACACACACATGTATATATATACATATATATATACATATATATGCCTATATATATACACACACAGACACACACACACACACATATATATATATATATATATATATATATATATATATATATATATATATATATATATATATATATATGGGAGAAGTTCTAGAGTGAATATGTCTATATTAAGACAGATACCGTGAGAGAGGGTTGAGGGGTAATGGAGTGTGATAATGTCACCCTGCTGCTCAAGAGGAGGCGATTATTAAACGAAATTAAAAGAAAATTTATTTATTTATTTGCGACAATCTCGCGTCTGAGAATTTATTCTCATTTACTTCCCAACACAGCGACATTGATCCCGGGGCGATTAGCACTAAAAATGCTCGCTGACCCTTAAGTGGACAGTAAATAAATTGTCTAAACATGACAATGATATAAGTGGTGGCAACGTAATTCTTATATTCTCCTCCGCCTCCACCCCAACCTCAATTAATGGGGAGTGCTTTCTCTCACACTTTTATCAAACATATTGAAATTGAAAGTTTTTTTAAAAATCAAAGGTTAGCTAACTGGTTTAGAACTTCGGGTCAAGAGAGCTACATCAAGGTTAGAAATTAGAATCTAAAATATTATGATGTGGAAAGTTTGAAAGACTCGCTCTAAATGGTTTACAGGATTTTCAAATGGAAAGGCTAGCGAAACTTGCTCAGAATGGAGAATAACTAGACACTGAACATAGAGGCACAACAAAGATTATTTATAAGAAGCTCGCAGATAGCCGAACCATAGGTATTATTTGAAACATCAGATGGTAAACAATTTGCATATATTGTCTGTTTTTTATAGAAAGTGCTGCTTGATCTCGATGTCCAGTTTTTGCGACGTCCGTCCGATGTAGTGCGAACCGCAACTACATTTGGATAAATAAATAATAGAATTAATTAAATGAAGAAAGCATATCTTTTCGAACTAAACACAAAATGGATCTAGTCGAAAAATAAAAAACAAGAACACGTGCATTCAGTGCAATATAACATGGTTGTAATATAGCGAGATTTGTTTGACAAATCTATTATTATGTTACTCAGCGAAGATAAATAGAATATCTGTTTAGTGAAGCTTAGCAATTTTATTTTTATTGTATATGTATATATATATATATGTATATATATACATATATATATATACATATATATACATATATATATACTTGCAAACAGTTAATAAAACATGTTAAAAACTCTTTGAAATGAGTTAAAAACATATTTAACCTGAAAAGGAAACACTAGATAAGTGGATAGTCATTAATCCGCGGAGTTTCGAAGAAATACTTTCCTTCTCATCAGAAGGTAGGAATTAGCAAAATGCAGGATCGGATTTTGCATGCAAAAGTATTTGATGAAACAACAAGTAAGTCAAATATATTACTTGAAAACAAAAAAAGTGAAGCAGAGGGAATATGGTGAAGAAAAAGGTGATTACACATGAATGGATAGTCTGGTGGAAGATAAATAATTCAGTGACGGTAAAATCCAAGTATATAATTTCAAGCAGAAATAATCTTCCTAGTGACACACAATAGATCTACCGCAGATGTGCTGACGGTTATATCTCACAGGATTAGTGAATCTCTTAACAAAGGCTTCCTTTCTAGGGCAATTGCTCTTGACATATCAAAAGCCTTCGACAAGGTATGGCATAAGCGTCTACTTCACAAGATTTCCAGCTACGGTATAACTGGAAATGTTTTCTCAATCATTAAATCATTTCTCTCCGATAGGGTCATAAGAGTAGTGGTCGATGGACAAAAATCAGAGGCCTGCAGTATTAATGCTGGAGTCCCTCAGGGGTCAATCCTGGGCCCAACTCTCTTCCTGATCTACATCAATGACCTCCCTAAACACATACTTAAATCATTCGTTGACATCTATGCTGATGACACGACCATCTACGGCAGCACATCAAAGGCTGTAAATGAAAAAGTTCTCTCTGATTCTCTCTCCTCTGATCTCGAGCGCGTGGTTCAGTGGGGGAAGACGTGGCGGGTTACCTTTAATGCATCTAAAACCAAACTCCTATCCTTACATCATCAACGCTCTGATCCCCATCTGGCATCAATTGTGATGGATGGCTCTCGTCTGGGAGAGGTCCCGTGTTTTGACAAGCTTCTGGGTTTGACCTTTATTCCTGATCTGAAATGGAACACGTACATCAAGTCTGTTGCCAAGGTCGCTGGAAAGATGGTGGGATCCTTCTACTGCTCCAGAAGATATCTCACTACTGATGCAATTCTCTATCTATATAAAAGCCAAGTACGTCCAAGGATGGAATACTGCTGCCATATCTGGGCAGGAGCTGCTAAAAACAGCCTATCCTGCCTTGAAAAAGTACAAAATAGACTTCGTGGCTTAGTGGGGGATGCCCTTTTCTCTACCCTGCAACCTCTCTCCCACAGAAGAGATGTTGCGAAGCTATGCTTGTTTTATCGTTATTACCATGACAGGTGCTCGTCTGAACTCCAATCTCTGGTCCCCCCTCGCCAATCTTTCACGAAAAACAGCCGTCTAGCCGAATCCACTGTGAAAAATTTCCCCCACTCTTTATGTGTGCCTAAATATAAACGTGGATTCCATGAACAAAGCTTCTTTCTTAGAACTGCACGCCTGTGGAACTCTGTTCCGTCTGCCTGCTTCCCACCTGACTATAACTTTGATGTCTTCAAGTCCAACGTTAACAAATTCCTAATGAACCGCCCCCCTAAGTAAACACTTCATCAAATCTCCACACTAACGTAATGTACTTGCAATAACCCTTATCCCTGAGTGGCTTCCGGGCCTTGATAAGTGGTGACCACTGTATAAAAAAAAAGAAAGTTAATTGAATTTCCATTTGCACAAGTAAAATCCAAAAATCCCATAATTGGAAGAAGATGGTCCATAATAATCCAAAGGCAGAAATCCATGGAAAAATTCACAAAAATGTGTACAAGAAAAAATGAAAAAATTCCAATAATATTAATAAAAGAAAAATAAGATATGCTTTTCATTCAACTGCCGATATATATATATATATATATATATATATATATATATATATATATAATGGTATATCCTAATCGTTTGTGCAGTAATAAACTATTATTATTTGAGGCTTTATATATTTTATTTATTGTTTATTATTTTTCATCGTTTTAATTTATATCTTTATTTATTCTTTTATTTTAATTATTTATTAATCTTTATTGCTTCTTAATCTGGACTTACATAGCAATACAAGTATTTCTTCCAATGTTTATATTTAGCTATACATGCTTTCTGTTGTTTATTTAATCATTTTTTAATGTTGAGGGCGTAAAATGTTACATTTCAACCTGGATAGAATTGTGGAACTAATGTCAACAAAACAAATTGATCAAAATTCATACTACACGAATTTATAGGACAATAGGTTTGGTATCGATGCTTTGAACAATTTTACATATTTCGTTTGAAATGAAATATATTTTTAAACAATGGATTGTATGCGATGAGATTTTGCACAAACATGGGAAAAATTACGAAACTACTCCTCATACAATAGTATTAGTACGCGAAGCACTACACTATTTTCGAAACGAAAACACTTGGACATGGATACGAAAAGGACACATAAGCCGAGAAAGTGAGTCCTTAATAATCGCAGCACAAGATAACTCGATGAGATTCAACCACGTCAAAGCAAAGCTGATAAAACAGTAAATGCAAACTGTGGACAAAAAGACAAACCGATAAACCATACAGTAAGTGAATGCAGCAACTGGCCCAAAAGGAATACAATAACAGACGCGACCAAGTTGAAACGGCAGTACACTGGGAATTATGCAAAAAACTGCATCTCGAACATAGAGATCGGTGGTACAAACATAAGCTGACAATAGTACTAGAAAACGAAAATCATAAAATCCTACGAGACATGGACATATAAACTGATAAACCCATCCAAGCAAGAAGACCAGATGTCGTAATAATTAATAAGAAAGAAAAATCCTGTCAAATCGTAGGCTTTGCTGTTCCAGCTGACCACAATGCGAAGAGAACTGTAATCTTGGGGAGGCTTATCGCCACTCAAATTCCAGTAAAGACCAATGGCCACTGCCAGCGAGAAATCAATTGACAAGCAGCTGTTGCGAAAATGCAAATTTATTTGCAAATGTTATCGAAAGAGGTGAAGAGTACTGGGAAATCTAGGAAGATTTGTTCTCACTCAGTTCCAGCGGACACCAGAGGCTGCATTCAATGAGATCCTTGATGACCTGTGTGAAAGCTCCTTGTGAGCCAATAATAATACATGCGTACGTTTGTGTGTATGATTATACATATGGTGGCAGTTGCAAACGAGACCAAGTGTGCAGGAATTGAAATGGATTTGTGCTTATTTGTTAATAATTTTCGTTATAATTTTTTAGACTTCATAATGTAGGGTCAGTATATATATATATATATATATATATATATATATATATATATATATATATATATATATATATATATATATATATATATATATATATAAGTAAGAGTTCAACACAAGTCCTCCTCAGTAATTAAATTATGGCAATATCCTCCATTTTTAATACTATAAGCGCCCTGCCTTGACAATCGCATTAATCCCTTTTCTGGAGTAGCTTTAGGTTTTTGTACACAAAGTATTTAAAGTGTTTTTCTAATCTAACCTATACTGATTTCAACCAAAAAAGCGGCATGATATGTTCTTGTAAGATCAACTATGGAATGTTCACTGAATATCTTTTTAACTTATCGGATGTTAAAGTAAGTAAATACATAATAATAAAATGTCACATATTGTTAAAAAAAAATCTAGATTTCCCTTAGTTAGTCGGTCTGTCTAACTGTTACACTTTTTACCGAAAACTCATATTGCGAGACAAATTTGATTAACTCGTCTTTATATTTGTAATTGCTCTTTGTTCTCTTTGTTCAAAATTCACACCGAAGACATCATCCTTACTTATATTGTAGCAATGATTGTATGCGCTATAGTGTTGTCTTACATATTTAAACCCAGGGGAAAAATTTCTAGTAAATTTGTTTTATTGTTTTTAACAACATACATCACATTGGATCTGAACTGGCATAATCAGATTCATAGCCTATGTCGGTATTCATTAAGCCAACCCTTGCAGGACCACATCTATATTAGTGATGGGACGATTCCAGTAGCTACCTATACTGTATTACATTGCCGATATCTATTTAGATTTTTTTATAACGTCTTTAGCAACAGTTGTTTCTTGTTTTTTTTTTATTATTCGGATTACAGTAAAAATAAACTAGTAATGCAGCTGTAAAAACACCTGTGGGGAGTGATCTTAAGATTTTGGTTTTATCGGTAGTTCAAAATTTTTATCGGTAGTTCAAAATGTTTATCGGTAGTTCAAAATGTTTATCGGTAGTTCAAAATGTTTATCGGTAGTTCAAAAATTTTACCGGTAGTTGAAAATTTTTACCGGTAGTTCAAAGTCAATAAATATTTATTTCATCATCGTTTGTGCCGCAATGGAAAATTTAAGTTTTGAGCAAAAACAAACAAAAACAAAACAAACATTTTTTTAAATCGATCTTGGGATCCGAAAACGCGCACAATTTATTCCGATACTGATTCCGATACCCTCAAAAAGTTCCGATTTTTCCGATTCTGATTACTCGTCCCATCACAAGTCTATATAGAATCAAAGTAAAAGAAACGAACTTCATTATCTTGATCATAACATTTTATTTACTTTCAATTCTTCAATGACTTTTATTCTTAATGACTTGGTCAAATTTTCTTGACTCCCGATGTGACCATCACCCACCTACACCCCATGGTCGCTCGCGATCTCTGCTTTGTGTCCCATCCCGCTGTTGGTGTCTCGTATATTTAAGGCTAGGGGCGAACGTTCTGATCAACTCTTGCTGTCCATCAGAATGGCTGATGGCATTGTGTGACCGCATGTCGTGAAGAAATAAAGAGGAAGGGAATCTTGGATGTGTCCGGCATTGCAGCGATGTGGGGTTGTCGGTGACAGGGCCACGCTTCCTCGGTCATTTACAAGGTGAGGCCCAGCAAGTGCCCACTTTTGGACGTGATTTTACGTGCGTTGCTTCCAGGATTAAAGAGTGACATTCTTGTTTGGTTAGTTGTTGTGAAGGGGGGGGGACAGTCTTTGTTGTTGAGTTAGTGGCGAGATTAAGTTTCATGGCAAGAAGAAAGAAAACAATGTAAGAAAAAGAGGGAGAAAGAATGTGAGAATGGGAGAGAGAAAGAGAGATCAGGAGAGACTGATAACCTTCCGAAAAGGAAGGAAACGCATATAAAAAGAAGATAATCTACAAACAAAAAAGAAAAAGAGATAATTATTTATATTGAAAAATATAATTGTAAAGATAGAGAAGGATAACGACTCGTTAATATAGAAAGATGGCAATTATGGAAAGTTTAGATAAGGAAATAAAGTAACGAAATTAATTATGGAAACTATAATGGCGACGGGGGAAATGAAAAGACTATAGAAGAACAAAACAAAAGAAATGAAAGAAAAAATGTATTGAAGGCAAGAAATAAAAAATGGAAAAAAAGAAAGTGGAAAGAGAGAGGGAAAATTAAAAGAAATAAAAAGAAGAAAGGAAGAAAATCAGCAGGAAAAAACGCATGAATGATATAGGAAAGAAAAAAAAGGACAAAGATTTTTTAACTTTTATTCGCCCCAAACATGGCGTACTGCCACTTGGACAAAAAGGGTTACTATTTGGGACCATGTCTACTGTAAGGAGATGGGCCAGATGTTTGTTAACATTACATTAAAACTTCTGCATGTTAGTAGATTCAAGGATTCAGGAAGCAGGGAGGTAATTTCAAAGTCTAACAGTCCGAGAGAAGAAGTTATTATAATAGAAGGCTTTCTGGCATCTAGGGACTTATAAAGTAAAAGATGCGATTTTGCTGCTCGACGAGATATGTTCGTCGAAGTAGTGCAAGGGCAATGAATTCGTTAGCAATCAATTAAGAAAAGCATTTTATAAATGGAATGGAAAATAATAAAATCAAATGAACAATTTTAAAAACAGAAAGGAAGATGAAATAAACATCGATGGAATGGATGAAATTAAAAAAAGACAAAAGAAGGAAAATACTTAACAAGTAATAAAAAATAAATGTTTAGTTTCAAAATTGGCTTAATAGTTTGCTAGATACAGCAATGGTAAAAACTGTTTAACTTTGACCCCTTAGAAGCTAAATTTTCAGCAGACAAACGATTAAAAAACTTGCCCTATGTCTGAATACACTTCATGTAAAATTTCAAATATTTAGACCAAAAATTGTCTTTTGGGGGCTCAAATACAATTAGAAAGTTAGATCCATGTCTAAGTAACCTATATCTAAAATTTTAATTAAAAGTTCTTAAAGGTCAAATCGTTGAACTTTGACCCTTGAACAGACAAATTTTTGTCCCAAAACCGATTAAAAGATTTTCCCAAATTTCAATACTCCTTATGTCAAATCTCGAGTCTGTAGACCGAAAATTGACAGAGTTATTTGGTAGGGAAGTGTACACACACACACACACATACATTTTCACTTTTATATATACTAACAGTTCCGCCCGGCTTTGTTCGGGCCCTATATATTGTTCATAACTTTACGTTCCTATGTATATATTAAAAAGTGTGAATATGTACGGTAATGCCATTCTATATAATAGTCTTTCTTAACTACCATAGAGAAAAGTTGGTAAAGACCGCAGACGTCAATTTTTTAAAACTTTGACCCCAATTTTTACCCCTTAGCATTCATTGTTTTGGGCTCAAATAGAATTATAAAGTCAGATCCCTGTCCAAGTAATCTATATCTAAAATTTCAAGTGCTTAGATCCAAAATTTGCGAAGGAGTTTGGTAGAGTTCACAAAGGTTAAATCGAAGAGCAAAATTTGTAGCCGAAACTGATTAAAAAGATTTTTCCAAATCTCAATAGTCCTTATGCCAAATTTCGAGTCTGTAGACCGAATATTGACAGAGTTATTTAGTAGAGAAGTGTACACACACACACACACACAGATATTTTCACTTGTATATATATATACTAGCATTTCAGCCCGATGTTTCCCGGGTGTTTAGAGGTGTATGTTGAGCAAAAAAAAAAGCCGTCAATTTTTTTAAATTTGACTTCTATTATGACCCCTTAACATTTATTGTTTGGGGCTCAAATCACATTATTAAGTTAGATCCATATCCATGGAACGTGTATCTAAAATTCCAAACTCCTCCGCTAATTTTGGGTATGAAAATTGGCGGAGGAGTTTGGTAGAGTTCTCAAAAGTCAAATCGTTGAACTTTGACCCCTTAACAGCCAAATTTCTGGCCGAAAATGGATTACAAAGATTTTCTCAAATCTCAGTAACCTGTCTTTGCTGTTACGACCACCGCCAAAACCGGAAGTGACGTAGATTTAAATTAAGAGTAGACAATCGAAAAGAGGGGATGACTTTCGAAAATATCGGTGAAAAAAGCGGCCCCTCCCTATAGAAAAATGCCCAGTTGAGGGTGCAGAAATTAATGTTTTTAGCCAATTTTTCGGTAGTTGTTGTCTGAAGGGTCGAGCTTCAAAAGGATACTGATCTTGTGAAAATTCCTCACTTCTGTCGAAAGTTTTAGGCAGACATGCAAACATACATACATACATTTATATATTGGAAATTAAAATTTTCGACCCAAACCGATTAAAAAGTTCGCCCTATCTCTTAATACGCTTTATGTAAAATTTCAAATGTTTAGACCAGAAATTGCCTGTGTAATTTGGTAGAGACCGCAGAGGTCAATTTTTTTCAACTTTGACCCCTATTATGGCCCCTTAACCTTTATTGTTTTTGGCTCAAATCAAGTTGTTAAGTTAGATCCATGTTCAATGAATCTATATCTAAAATTTCAAGTGTTTATACTCAAAATTAGCGGAGGCGTTTGGTAGAGTTCCCAAAGGTCAAATTGTTGAACTTTGACCCCTTAACAGCCAAATTTCTGGCCGAAAACGGATTACAAAGATTTTCCCAATCTCAGTACACTTTATGTCAAATTTCAAGTCTGTAGACTGAAAATTGACAGAGTTATTGTGTCGGGAAATGTACACAGACACACAGACAGACAGATCCTTTCACTTACTAACTAGCTCTACCTACGTATCGAGCACTTTTGAAGTAAATACTTACGCATGAATCTATACTTTCGTATATTAATTTTATGTGAGTAAATGAAGTAGTTATATATATATATATATATATATATATATATATATAAATATATATATATATATTGGACTTTATTATAGAGTGAGGAATGCTTTCAATCATGCTCGACCTCTAACAACTGTTTTCTTCTAAATTATCAGTGAATTATCTACGATAAAAATTATTCCAACTGCATTTTCAGGTGTTTATGTAGAATACGAATCGTGCTATTTTTTAGATAGGATTTTCAATTTTTATTGTCTCCTTTATCTATTAAATTGTTAGTGAATGTACAGACTAGTTACTAAAGCCACCCTCCCCATGTTAAGAATGGGTTTCTAAATAATTACCTGAATATTTCAGCATGATGCGTATTTCACATAAGTACCTGTTTATATATTGCTTGTTCTGTGCGTAACAATTAAAATAAGTGCAAACTTTTAAAGAAAACATTTTTGGTGATAGAAGTTATTGTTTAAGATGGAGTACAATCAGATAAATAATCTTTCTAGGGAGTTTTGAGTCAATAATGTCGGCGACGGTGAAGAAAAAGTGTCGCGTATATTGCAATGTGAGGCCCTGCAAGTACAAACTACGTCAGTATTTGGAGATTGAAATTTGGGCATGTTTGTTTTAGAACTTTTAGGGGCTTTGTTCTTGATTTAGTAGTCTGCTCATGTTTCATGAGGTTGGGTAAGGGAAGATGAGAACCGAATACATTGGAAACCAAAGAAAAACAAATAGAAAGAAAGAAAAAAGATACTATATATAAAGAAAAAAAAGAAATGATAGAAACTTGTTAAGAAGGAATTAGCATTAAAAGAAGGATGAAAAAGAAGTAGAAGAAGAAGGCTAAGAAAAGAAAAGGAAGAATTAAATAAAGAAATAAAGAACGGGGGAAAATAATTATATATAGAATGAAATATTTGAAATAAAATTCGTATAATGGTTGTAATAATATAAGAAAGGAAATTTGAATTGAAAATTCATGTGTAGAGACAGAACAAATAGAAGTTTCATACTAAGTTCTCATGACTTAAGGCCCAAGAGCAATTCGAGAACAAAGGTTAAATGTGTACCCGGTGGACGCTGAGACAACATCGTGATGATGGGTAATTATGCTGGAAAAATTCGAGTTTTTTTAAGATGGCGATTCAATAAGGATTTGTTCATTTCTGACATAAAAACAACCAGGTTGTAATCAACTGGCAAGCAGCCTCGCGGGACTATGTTCCAGTCACTGGCAGTTCTAAGAAATAAACTTTGCTCGGGGAAGTTTCATTTAGTTTTAGACAGAAGGAAAACAAGAAAACTGTTGACAGTGGTTGTAGCTAGACGAGTGTTTGCTGTAAATTTTTTACATGGGAGCATTAGATTGAAGCTACGTCACGAAACTGCTATGAAAATAACGATAGAGTAGAGAAATTATGCCATAATATCTTCTTTCAGAAAGTATGTAGGAGAAAAAGGCATTGCCCACTAGATTGTGAAGTCGATTTTTTTACTTAGTTAAGGTGGGAAAAGATGCCTTGAACAACACCTCGTAGTACTCTACCTTTTACAAGGAAGTAAGGAAGGATATTAAAGTATAGAAAGAAATGGGAAGAATATAGGAAAGGCGAAAAAAAGGATAAAGGGAAGGGGAGAAAGATGTGAGGAACTTAAGAAAGGATTAAAAAAATGGAAGAAAAAATAATTAGAAGAGTTAGGTTAAGAGTTGTGTAAGAATGGAACAAAACAAAATAGTTTAAATAAATAAGATGGAAAGGACGAAAAGAATAAAGAAAGAAAGCAAAAACATCGTGTAAAAGCACAGCGGAAATTACGCGTGAGAAAGAAATGTTTAAAAAAATGTCGTAACGAATTAAACTAGAAATCAACTAGAAAACAAACAAGCAAAATCAAAAAATTGAACGTGACGGACAGAAAAGAAGAAAATGAAAGATGCTTAAAAATTAGAAAAGAAAAATAATACAAGTATTATGTAAGAAAAAAAGAGGGAAACGAATGAGTGAATTAACGAATGAAAGAAAGGAAGAAGGAAGGAAGGGAGGAAATAAAAATGACACCATGATACTTAAATGTAAAAAAGAAATAAAGAATAGAATTATGAAACAACACTTAAACATTTATATTATTTAGATTCTTCGGACGAAAGTTCTGATCATGATTCTTATTTTAACAATGGTTAAGTCGATGTAACCTTAGAACATCTTCAGAAGTTTGTTGTCGAACTCGGGAATCTTTGTTTAACTCGAGAATATGCACGTAATTTCGAACGGACTCTTTATTTAATCAACATGGATTACATGCTTTCGATCCGTTAGGCATGACTGACTGGAAGTTCTAATTAATACCTAATTGTATTTTAAGTGTTGCCTGCTTCGACCTCTGTAATGTAACACGGCCATTATTTTAGCCGTGTCGTTACATTTTGACCGTGTCGTTACATTTAAACCATGCCGTTACACTTTAACTCAGCCGTTTCATTTTAACTTTGCCAATACATTTTAACCGTGTTGTTACACTTTAACCGTGTCTTTACACCGTAACCATATCGTTACATTTTAACGCTGTCGATACACTTTAACCATCTCGTTACATTTTAACAATGCCGTCCGTTACACTTTAATGATGTCGTTACACTTTAACCGCGTCGTTATATTTTAACTGTCTCGTTACATTTTAAACGCGTCGTCACATTTTAACCGCGTCATTACACTTTATCTATGTCGTTACATTTTAACTGTGTCGTAACACTTTAACCGTGTCGCTACATTTTAACCGTGTCGTTTATCTGTGTCGTTACACTTTAACCGTGTCGTTACATTTAACTGTGTCGTTACAGTTTAACTGTGTCGTTACAGTTTAACTGTGTCGTTACACTTTAGCCGTGATTTACATTTTAACCGTGTCTTTACATTTTAACTGTGTCGTTACACTTCAACCGTATCGTTACATTTCAACCGTGTCGTTACACTTTAACCATGCCGTTACACTTTAACCGTGTCGTTATGGTTTAACTGTGTCGTTACACTTTAACCGTGATTTACATTTTAACCGTGTCGTTATATTTTAAGTGTGTCGTTACACTTTAACCATGCGGTTACATTTTAACCGTGTCGTTACATTTTAACCGTGTTGTTACATATCACCCCTCGGACACATACGTTGCCTGGTATCGTTAGAAGAGCATAAAATTACGAATCAGCATTTTTCTGGATGAATACAAAAAGCATTTATTCCAGTAAATTCCGACTACGCGCCACTGTTTCAAAATACTACTCACGTGTCGAGACGGTCTTTCACGCACGGGTTATTGTCGTCGCTTGCCTTTCTGCGTTTTTGAATACGCGGCGGATTTTCACTCTCGCTGCACAAGAGTCAAAACATGACATATTGCTTCCTTTGCACGATCAGGTGCTGTATTTATTTCCCGTTTCTCTACTTCTTCTCGTAATGTTAGCGCGTGCAGACTTGCTTCATTTACATACGTGATAAGATTGCTGCTGCTAATATTTGCGCTTGTCAGGTATGCTACTGCTACTTTTTATTTTATCCCAGGCGTCCATACGCAATATGTTACCATAAGAGTGCATCATTTCGTTACGCCTGCAAAAGAAGGTTATTTACAACTGAATTTTACGAAATACTTTATTTATAACGCCATAGGTTCTTGCGAACAATTCTAGTATGAATTTTAGGAAGCTTAAACTATTTTATTTTGTTGTTTTTAGATGTAGTCTTACAACTTGTTACGATACATCACTATTTATTACTACATTCTGTATATATTTTTATTATAATTATATGTACCTACATTAAATTTTATGTAAATATTTTCAGTTTTTACTTCTACAAGGCTCGATGCAGAAGTAGAGCTAGGTATTAAGTTTTGAAAATATATATGACAATTAAGCTACACAAAATAGTTTGCGTTTCAATCTCGTGAGGACAATAACCCGACGAATACTCACGAGGATGAAATGCGAGAAGTAGCTCTATATCTTAATTGCTATATATATTTTTCAAATCTTGCTATATCTATAATATAAAGCTGAATGTCTGTGTGTGTATGTGTCTGTGTGTTTGGTCACGAATAGGCTCCTATATGGTTGACTATTTAAAAAACTGATTACATATAATGATAGAAGATGTATCGAGACACAAGAATGGGTATATTAGATCTGGCAGACCAGTGGTTCATTAAAATTGTGGGGTCTGCGTTCGCGCCTGGTCCACAAAATATGAAAATAAAAAAAAACTTAAAAATTTAAAAAAACGTTTACAAGTGTTTTTGATATAGGTGTACATAAGAATACTTTGATAAGTATGTTTTAACTTAAATAGGGATGGTATGATAAAATTGTGGGGTCTGCGTTCGCGTCTGGCCTCCATAGAATGGAAATAGGCACAAACTTTATTAAAGACATTTAATATCTATCTGCGTAAGTATACTTTGATAATGATGTTTCAGTTTGAAGTAAAAATTATGGGGTGTTCGTTCGCGCCTGACCTCCATAGAATTGAAATATGTCACAAAGTTTTACAAGGTTTTTTAATATAGATCCACAGAATATTGTGATACATGTTTCAGTGTAAACATGTATGATATAATAAATTATGGGGTTTATCTGTTATATTTTTACTTTCATCGTATTTTGCTTTGGTTTTGATAACCCCAAATTCGAAGCTATCTCTTTACAACCTTCCAAATTTTTTTTTTTTGGGGGGGGGGCACAAACCATGTCTGACACGGATTTTTTTTTAAATTTGCTACACATAGATCTCCATGAAAGGAATTGAATGGCACTTGTTAAATATCTCAAGGCCAAGTGGTTCCTGAGATATGAGCTTGACCTTTTACAAAAATGTGAATTTTTATGAAGAAGTGACCAACTTTATAAGACTATATCTCTGTTGTTTATGGACCTACAAAGTTCATTTATATATCATTTTAAAGTACTTGGATTGATCTATAATTTTATCTGGGAATATTTTTTTCAAGGTCAAATTTAAATTGACCTTAACTTTTAACCTGAAGTATCTCAAAAACCATTCTTCAATTTCTTTTAAATTTTGACAGAAGATTTGTCTATCTTATGACAATATACATTCTAAATTTCATGATGGGTCTTTCACTAGAACTATCGTAACAAGCGTTTTAAAGAAGTGGGCAAATTCAAAATGGTGGAACGTAGTACCTGCGACTTCATATAAAACATTTTGATATTTTCCAATATGGTCACGTTTTATATCTTTGCAAAGCTATTTTGATACTGATTAATATTTACATAAAGACCATGGTGAAAAAGTAAAAGAAAAATTGTTGATGAAACTGACAAAGAAATTAAAATAACGGTTTTTGAGATAATTCAGGTTAAAAGTTAAGGTCAAGTTAATATATATATATATATATATAATATATATATGTATACATATATATATATATATATATATATATATATATATATATATATATATATATATATATATATATATCAAGAAAGTGTTTCGTGATGCCAAGCTTTATATGCAGAGGAGAAAACACAAATTTGAAACGCTCCACCAAAGGAGAAGCCAGAACATTGAGAAAGCCAAGAATCAGTTAACTGCGCACAGGCCAATCTTTTTATCCAATCTTCTGTTCTTGCCCTATTATACCACAAACACAAGGAGCAAGGAAATGTTGTGTAGCAACCTTGTAGCCCAATGAAGAAACCCAACTATTTTAAAATCGACACATATGATCATTAGTGCTCTCTGTATAAAATATTTTCCAGAACAAATTTTGTTTCATTATATTTTTCTTTTAGGATCGTTGAATGGCCTAGAGGAACTGATCCATATAATTTTCCATTATTAAAAAGAACACATTTTAAACTTCTTTTGGGACTGTCTATAAAAAGGCACCATGTCAGTACAGTTGGGGAAGCAGTAACCCTTAAGGGACTTCCAAATCTTGTGGTTCTGGGGAAGAAACTACTGGAGTACAAGGCTCTCTTATATCATGGGATCTCAACTGTAAAAGGGTGGGATTTTGCTACTTGCCGAGTTTGTCGGGGGTATTTACGTAGAGGGGATACAAGTGCTTGAAGTTCGTCGGAGCATTCACCGTTAAAGTTCTTGTAGAACAGTCAGAGGGATGCTACATTTCGTCGATGGGACAGAGGCTGAAGCTTAGATGACAGTTCAAGAATTATCAGGTTGGCGACTCTCTTTTGAACCTTGTCTAGAAGCGAGAGACTAGTAGCAGATGCACCAGCCCAAATATGACAACAATACTCCATACATGGGTGAATGGTGGCCTTATAGATGTACAGAATACTTTCGGGCGTTAGTAGCTTTCTAGCACGGTAGAGAGAACCTACCTTTTTCGCAGCGGTCCTGGCAATGCTCTCAATGTAATTTTCCAACTCATGTTTCCTGTGAACGATAGGTCGAAAAGGTTAAAATGTGTACTTTCAGATAAAGAATCTTTAGCCATTGCTATTGGTGGTAAAGAAGGTTTCTTATAGTTATTTAAGGAAACAAGTTTAGAATGTGACGATCCATTTTTTTCCCAATTCCACTACAGATTGTCTTTCTTTCTATTTGATAAGATTTATCCCAAAAAAGTTGGACGTTACATCGACTGAAACGTTTAGAGAATACCATCCAATATAAGATCAGTTGCTTAAATAACCCAAATAATATGATTATCATTCCCATCTAAAATAATCCGAAATAGATTGAAAATTAGAACAAACAAGAATCGGGTAGCATTTTGAGAAATAAATACAAGAATAAAGAAGCAGAGAATAAATAAGTAAAAATGCACGATATAATTTCGTTAACACACCGGTTCTTCGCGGGATAATCAAAGCTAATCGAGGTTGTACCTGACCAGTATCAAATGGGTAACTATTTAGGAATACTGGGCGTTGTATTTATTTAGATATATGTATGTATAATAGCTCTAGTAGCTGAATGCCCTTAACTTACACAGTTTCAGATCACCCATGGGCAATGAGTAGTACTTATAATCATTCTCTCATATTCCAAGGGAGTATTATATAGGAACTATATTAAGTTCTTCAGCCGTAATGAAGGCAATGTATACAGAAAATAATGGTTTTATTTTTTAAAAAAAACTAGATAGAGAGAGACAATATTCTAGTGATAGTGTTACAAGCTAAACATCGGCTTCCAATTTGTAATGAGTTAGGATGGAAATCGTAAAGCTCGGAAAACTATCATGAAAATCATTATGTTAGTGTGCAATCTGGTTTAACTGAAACATAAGAAATAAAAGTGGAAATGGTGCAGTAGGATATAAAGAGCAAAAATGAGAAATGATACAGAAATAAAACATGTGAAAAAAAGCCGAATATGTAACCAGTAGTCTCTTGCTGGCGAGGGGAGACATGCGACAGAGAAATAGCTGTTTATCTTTGGATGAAGGTTCGATAAAACTTAAATTCTTGTGAATCAGGAAAATACCACTATTTGAGCGGCGCGGTTTTGCTGTTACCCCTAGTTTATTTTAGAATCTGATCCCTAACAAGCTATGGGAAATGTAAAAGTATTGTTAATAAAGATAAAAGCTCTATAAAAGCTATTGAATTCAAACTATATCGCCAGTCGACGCCAGTATCCATGTCAATAAGGCCACAGGCCAACCATTAGTTACAGGACGCGATTCCCTAAGATTCACCATAAAAGTGATATATTCTGAAAACATTCGATATTGACCCACAGTATTCGCATATGTGTACAATGGAAAATGTCCTTTTCTGGTAAAGGGCCTGGAGTTAATTGCTTTTTGATCCAGGTTTTTGATGATTAGAAACATCATTCTTTAGCCAGAAAAATCCATATTTGGTGGTGTATACCCGTACCGAAGCGGAACATACCCTAAGCAGGTCGAACTTGCTTCTTTCGAAATTAAAAGTTCCATGGGAGTATGCAATTTACAAGTGGTCACGTTTATACCCCGGTTAGGGAAGTAGCGAGGTTTGGTTTTGCAGATTTTGCAGGAAGATGTCGATGTCGTCCTACACAAACCTCCTGGTATTCCCAACTGTTCAATCATCTAGTACTTACTAGACTCAACGTTGCTTAGCTTCGATGATATAGCAGGTACCAGTGTGCCATCATTTATTACTGTATAAATAGTTGGAAATTATAAATTAGAAGAGATACTTGTTTAAGAACATGATGCGTCTAGTACGGATCGAACTCGCCTATTTATGCATGAAAAGCTCTCATACGATTATAGTCAACGTGTCTTCTTGAATAGCCCTATAAAATTTGATAATGATATTTATGAGTTTTATTGTTTTTTTAAAGAAAGATTTGTTAAGGTTAAACTTAGATTTGAATTACAACAAAACATATCAGATGTAGATATAAACCAAACTTCATTATCTTGTCTGCTTCATCAACTAGTATATATTAGAATGAATCATGTTTACAAGTGAATATTTCTTCAAGACTATTGCTGTTCGGCGACCATTTTAAGGCTAAGTTAGAAAAGTAACAAAGAAGTAATTAAAGGATTTCTCCCCTAAGGAGCAAACTTTTGAATAAAACCTTTTAACGCAAACAAGTCCCCATTGTGTTTCCATACATTATTTTTATTCTCCTTCGTTAAACAACAGCAACTAGATGACGCAGCCATTTAAGGAACGGCCCACGTAGAAAAGCGACGATTGGACAATGAAAATTGCGACTGCGCACATATGTAAAAAAAACAAAAAAAAACTTCTATTATTTGCTTTGTTTTTTTTAGTCTCTCACTGGAAAAATCCCACAGGTACATAAATACGAGCTTGTATGAAAAATTATGTTTTGTGTAACATTTAAATATAACATTTCACCCAACTAAGGCCCTTATTATGTTCATCAACTAGTATATGTCATAATATTCGATATAAAATTATAAAAAATCTCAAGATAATTTTTCCAGGCATGAAAAGAGTTTCTATTTAATTAATCCTTTTTCTTAATCAAGCCAATTACTTTTTTGTCACTCATTTACATTTTCTGGCTAAGCTAAATGTCTCTGGTAATGCCGCCAAAACATGAAAAAAGCAGAACCAGAATGGCCGCCTTGTGAATTTAGGGAAAAAATGGCGACCTAAATACTGAATTATCATCAAGATAAAAGACAAAAGCGAGACAGTAGGCCCAAAAAAGTTTTCCTTAAAGAGAGATCCTAAAAATCAAATGACAAGCATAACACCATGAAAAATCATATTAGTATAAAGAAAAAAATCATCTCTGATAATTACTGCACCGAAGATTTAATTGCGTTATACAATAGCACATATACACAAAAGCTTACACGTGCATACACACACGCCCACGCCCACGCAAACACGCACATACACCCCCATATATATATATATATATATATATATATATATATATATATATATATATATATATATATATATATATACTAGCAGAGAGATTCGATGTAGTCCGGGATTGAATGTAGATCAACGAATGTTCTACACTTCCAAAATTTATTATTGTCATCGAAATCGTTGATATCCCTCATTCCTCAATCATATCGACTGATTGCTTGCTCTAGTCGAGAATCCACTGCGATGCACCAGGAGGAAGCTCACATTCCTATCCGCAGTAACTTAGTCTACAAATCATTGTAGTCTACATTGCACTGTAGATAACCTACTGTTCATTTTATGAACTTAGTTTTCTATAATGACTTGAATGAAATTTTAAAATGCAAAAGCCAAGTAACATTGTAAAACTGTGCTCTAAATAGAAACATTAAATTCGAAGGCGCCGTACATTATCAGAAAACCTATGTCAGATCCGCCTGCTTGTGAGATTATAAAAAATTTATAACACACTTGCTATGTTAGGCAGTATAAAAGTGTTAATTTTGATAAAAAATCGGATTGTTTCTTATTTAATTATATTTCTATTTCGATGATGTGGTGTGGTGATGATAACTCCCATCCACCGCATTCCCCGGTTACGGATAGTGGAAGTGGTCTCTAGATATAGAGGTTAGCTGCAAATACATTGAATAAGCAGTTCCGGACAGAAATTACGAGTCGCCCTTTGACAAGGCGTAGCACTCGGCAACCACTTCAGTCAGGGTTACGATTTAAACACGTCTGGCAAGTAGATGACAAGGCGGTACTCCACAAATGCAATGGTGTCCCGGCAACCTGCTGCAAGATACCCTCTTAAACCTGCATGTCAAGCACACGTTTGCCGCAGAGAATGATGACATCTGAAGTGTGTGCGACACGAAGTTACGCCTCGTGGATCACCTGAAACACTTTTTAGCTGGGGCTGGTTCAAACCCACAATGTACAACTACAAGTCCATAATCACCCTAATTCTAAGAAAATCTGAAGGCCAACAACCTGTGAACCCTATATATTTGATCTGGCATAATGATGATTCATGAAAATTGTGGGGTCTGCGTACGCGCCTGGTCTACAAAGTATGGAAATAAAAAATTTAAAATAAAAAAAACGTTTACAAGTGTTTTTGATATAGATGTACATAAGAATACTTTGATAGGTATGTTTTAACTTAAATAGGGATGGTATAATAAAATTGTTGGGTCTGCGTTCTCGCGTGGTTTCCATAGAATGGAAATAGACACAAACTTTAATAAAGACTTTTCATTTCTATCTGCGTAAGTATACTTTGATAATTATGTTTCAGCTTGAAGAAATATGGTATAATAAAATTATGGGGTGTTCGTTCGCGCCTGACCTCCATAGAATGGAAATATATAGGTTTTTTTAATATAGATCCACAGAATATTGTGATAAGTCTTTCAGTGTGGACACGTATGGTATAATAAATTATGAGGTTTATCTATTTTATTTTTACTTTCATCATATTTTGCTTTGGTTTTGATACCCCCAAATTCGAAGATATCTCTTTACAAACCTTCCTTTTCATAACCTATCATACTTTCATAAATCAGAGTCTATTTTCTGTAGGCTGTTTTTGAACCCAGTCAATGACGGGTACTTTTGCTAGTATATATATATATATATATATATATATATATATATATATATATTCTGTTGATATTTATTTTATTGACTTATATTTCTTTTTAATCAGCTATTTTATCGAATAAAAAACAAATCATATTTGTTTCAAAAGTCCAAATGCCGCATATGTCAAGTTTCAACACTGTCAATAAAAAATTGACAGAATAGTTTGGTAGAGACTGTTCCTCAGGCAGACAAAGCCACTTATATACAGATCCAGTGAAAATGTAAAGGTTTAAAACCTTTTTGTTTTCTCTCAGTTAAAATAATAGCTGGTAGTATTAGCATTATAATGAATAGCAATGAATTGTTGACGGGTTTTGGCTCGTGCATCGGTCTTTGAGGCAAATCATTTTAATCTAATGAGAGTCAAACATCGCCTAGAAGGATGCGGATAAAAGGAATGGTTACCAGGATGAAAATACGTTCTGCTATTCAGCAGTAATGGTCAGGGTATATTTCCCCTAGGGATGAACTCTCGACCTCTTTCCAACAACGGAAAAAGGTAGATTGAAATCAATGTTTTTTTCTCGGCATTTGATAAAGCTAAAAGTATTTGTCTAAAGCAAACTCGCCAAATGAAGACAAAGCGTTAACTTTTCTTTTTAAATGCCCAATGAGATCAGAAAACGCCATATAAAGTAAAGTTTGCTTATCCTCAAGCAGAGACGACTGGTAAGGTTTTCCTGCTGTTTTACATTAAACGGAAATATTTTGGTTTGCTTTTTCGTTTCTGTAGCCAGTACTATCACGTGATTCCAATGTTGAGCTTAAATAGATCAAAGAATCACGCTGGAATAAAATACGAGAAATCCCGACAAGAAATTAGAATTAAGAGTAAAGATGTTTATTCTATCAGGCTTGCTGTTCGATTAAGTATGAATTATCGGTAAACTTGAAAATGTTTTCCTAAACTGTTTATGTTAGTTTGGATTGACCTTCGAGTAATACTAAAATCTAATAATGCTTGATGTGTCAAAAAATCTCCTTATATGGCCATAGTGATCTTTATCATGGAGCTACACATATCGCTCATTTCATTTTTCAGCAAGCGGAGTTTTTTTTTGCGTTACAACCCCAAAAAGAGTATGTATATATATATATATATATATATATATATATATATATATATATATATATATATATATATATATATATATTTGGGGTAGAGAGGGCTCCCGTAAGCCGTGGTGAAGGCAACCTTTCTAGGAGAAGCAAATCTCTGATTTAAAAAACCATAAAGCGGAAGACCAGTACCCGCATTAAGCTGGCCTGCAGTTTAATTTGGTGCTGGCTATCTTGCTCTTGCTTGTTGCTGGATCTCAACATTTTGAACCGAGAGAGAGACTTAGCTGTCGTACAAAGCTAAGACTCTGTAACATCATATTTGTATAGATACTCCCTCAGACATTTGGGCTCATGGATTTTAAATGTCTGAGGGAGTGGCACTCGTCTGACAAGACGTTGCAATCATATATATATATATGTATATATATATATATGTATATATATATATATATATATATATATATATATTTCTTAGCACTTTATAACCTTACAATTTAAATTTTAATTGTAATTCTTTATTTCATTTATGTTTGGCCGGCTTTACATCTACAATTCTCAGTTTTTGCTTTATAGCGGAACTTGTGGATGCCGACCAATTTCTTCTCCATAATTGTGTTTTATCTCCTTTAAATCTTTTTTATTTATTTATCTATTTATATATATATATATATATATATATATATATATATATATATTATCACAACTTCAAATACTCTTCCCAATCTATTAAACATAGATGTTTCCACATTAAACTCTTAGCCCTTAACTTAGAAACAATCTATAATTTATGACTACCCATCCCATGCAATTGATTTGCTTCAATCTTGTGACTTCTGCCGATAATATAATTTTAAAGACATTACTTGTCTATTTCATTTTACCCCTTTTCCTGCAAATTTTTGCACCACTTCACCGTTATTTTGTCTGGGTCATTATGACATTGCCTTTTCTATTCTAAAAATAACACAATCGTCGCTCATTTTTTCTGTTTCTTTATCCGTATTTAGAAATTCGGCCCCGGCAGAAGCGTCTTAAAATCTCTTCATTTCTTCATTCTACGCACAATTTATCTTTCTTTTTATTATAATATATTGAATTCACTCTTTTTTCCTTGTACCCATTTGTGAATTATTTCACGGAATTCTACTTTTGGGATGATATCAATATATCTTCCAGCAACGCGATTCCTTTCGATTTTTACTTCTGGATACCGGACTTTTACCAACTTTTCTTGGATTTTACCGTTATTGGATATTCTACTCTTTACTCGACCATCCATTCACATGAAATCATTTTTCTTTTTCCCCCATTCCCTCTGCTTCACTATTTTTTAACTGTTACCAAGTAAGGTCTATGGCTTACCTGTAGTTTCATTAAGTATTTTCCAAGCAAAATCCTATTTCGCATTTTGCTAACTCCTACCCTCTGATGAGAAGGAAAGCATTTCCTTCGAAACTCTTAGGATTAAAGACAATTTGTGCTTCTTTTTTTTTTTGAAAATTAAATATGTTTTAACTCTACTTAAAGTGTTTTAACATGTTTTATTAATTCTTTGTTCCTATATGTATATATATATATATATATATATATATATATATATATATATATATATATATGTATATATGATTAAATAATTTTAAAGATCTTTTCAAAAGTTCCCAATAAATATGGATAGCTTTTACAAGTAAAATTATACAAACATCAAAAAAATCGCTCCGTGCTATCGATCTACGATTTCACGACGTTAATCATTTTGTCAACGGTTCTATAATGCCTAATATAATTAAAGGCTAATATAATTAAAAATAAATAAATAAATAAAATAAAGATGTTATTTGCAGAGATGATATTCGCCAATCTTACACAAATTAAAACATGACGTTTCATATTTTGTTCGATTTTATCTATTCTTTTAAATTATGTATTGTTCGAAGAATCCATTTATGAAATAATGTATTGTCTTTTTTACATCGGTTTTAGCAATAAGATTGATCGCACGTCTTTAAATCCGATATTGTATGTCGTTTTAATAGGATTGACGCGATTAAAGTTTATTATTACATTATCTTTTTATTATTTAATTATTATTTGAACTCATCTTTATGAAACTTTAACTGAAATTGAGAAAATTAAATTGGTTTGTTTAGAAAACAATACAATGAGAAACGATCTCAATTTGACTAATCGATCAGGATACATTAGCTAATAGCTTGAATTCATTTAGGCCAATCGTCCTGACGTTGTTTTGTTTGTATTTTATACGAATGTTGTCATTAGAAATTCAAAATGCAAATAGCGCAAGTCTATTTGGTTTTGGGTTTTTTTTGTTTTTTTTTTAATCACGATTTTTTCATTATTCACCAATAACATCAAGTATGAATACACCTGAAGACGGTCGGAAGTCACATCGGCCGAAACGTTATGATAAAAACAACCAAGACGAGAACAATATTCCGAACAATTCAAATGATACAAAAGATAGTTATCCATACTCATCTAAAAATATACAAACATCAAAGAAAAAAATAACGGAACAGACCCGGATCTATTTAAAAAAAAAAAAAAGACTTGGCGCTATTTGTGCTTTGAATTTTTAACAAGTATTCGTTAATAAAAGAAACATGTTTAACCATTCATCAGTAATATCAAGTGTGAATGCACCTAAAGACGATCGTTGGAGGCTACATCGGCCGAAAAGAAAAAAAAACTAAGATGAGAACAATAGTTCGAACATACCAAATAATACGAAATTACAATTGTACATTAATATAAACTAGCAGTGCCCGTGTCCAAGTGTTGCCCGGATGTAATATGAAAGAATGGTTTAACACTACTCCTCCGAATTGGGCATCGAAAGATAGTGCATTAGTCGTGCACTAGTATAGTAAGCTGATTGTACGGTATAATCTAGTTGACACACCGGTTCTCGTCAGATTACTGAAGTTAAGCAACGTTGAATCTGGTTAGTATCAGATGGGTGACCATTTGGGAATTCTAGGCGCTGTATGTGCTCTCCGCTTATCTCTGCATTTTTCCAGTCATCCTGTACAGACACTTCATTTGCTACTGGTATGTAACAATGTCGACTCAGGAGATTGTAGTTGGTGATTGCGCACTTCATGCCACAAAAATTTCACGCGCAGGCACCCCTTCGTTGGTATCCATAGTCTGTCAAAGACTGAAGGAGCCCTAGTATAGTAAACTCAATTGCACTAGTGTATTAATTGACATAATAGTATATGTTTTGCTTGAGACAAACAAATACCAAATCTCTATTAGCAATAGACGCAATGGACATTCTGCTTCGAACGGAAGTGTAAAATACAAATCTACAGAAAAATCCTCTCATATTAAGGTGGATACGCATCACTAAACAAAAAGAAGGATGGAAAATAAGCTAAGAAAAAATGAAAGAAGTCGATAGAAAGAGAAATAAAAAAAGGAAAAGATATCGTTTAGCCTACAATAGAAACTTTAATTAATTTTAACAAGTTTGTTGTGATTGACTGTTTTTTTTCTTATATTATAGATTCAGTTCTAAGTCCTAGTTTATGAAATGTTACGCTGTCTGACCTTATGCGGGAGTAATCAGACTATTTACTTCTAGCGGAAGTTACTCTAGTCCGTACTTCCTTTTCAAATACTTGCCCGGAAGAAGTCAAATGTCTTCAGGCATACACATACACACACACACACACTCACACACATATATACATATGTGTACGTGTACACACACATATATATACACACACACGATTCCCAATCCCAATATATTCACATGCGATTCCCAATCCAAGTCATGAGAAGATACTACTATACAGCGCTTAGAATTCAAAAATTGTCGCCCAGCTAGTAATGGTTAGGCTCCACGACGGTGGTGATTTAACGATAATACTATATCCGAATACGAGTGAGGTATATTGACATCGACACTTTCTAAAAGGAGACAGCTTCAGACGGGAGGCGATAAACTTATCTCTCCTTGCTAAAGGAGGCGTTTCTACGTGAAAGTACTGCTTCATTGCATGAAAAAGATACTACACTTTGATCCTAACAAAATGACTATATCACTATATTCGTTAAGCCTTTATTCCATTAGAACAATGTCTAAAATTAACTACTACCTGGATTTTGGACTAAGATCGAAGTGTAGTAACTATTTAGTTTTGTCTAAATGCAGAATGCCTCTTTTTCAGAAGGCCATATTTTGCCACATTCAAAAACTTTCAATATGTCCCCGTAAAGAGGCAAGTAAATGGCGAGCATATGTTTAAGTCATTCAACTTCTAGGTAATCAGAAAACTAAAATCGCATACACGAATAATAATCAAATTCCAATATTCAACCTTGTCTCTGTATATTTGTTCATTTCTACGCCAATATGATTTTTATTTATACGATAGCGTGTGTGTTCTTTTGTGTGTCACGCTTACATCTGGGTCGTTTAATTCTTTTGTTCTTCTATTTCTTGCCATAAATAATTTTTACCAAGAATTCTTCATAAGTTTTGGTTTCGGTTTTGACTATAGCAGATGATAAATCATCTATTTTTTTTTATAAATAATTTTATCAAGAAGTTTTGGTTTTGGTTATGGCTGAAGGAACTCAGGTTATATATATATATATATATATATATATATATATATATATATATATATATATATTTACTTTTCATAAGTTTGTATTTCAGTTTTAATTCAAGCTAATGCACCCAAGTCATATCGATATTTTTTTTAAATCGCAACTTTATAACATATAAAAATTGATAGAACATTAACTCTATAATAATATGTACAAAAGCTGCAAGAATTAAAATATCTTATTTAAACGTACTTTACGACCGGGCTTTACCGGGCGTCCCTGCTAGCTTAGATAAATACTTTTGCAGTTTTAACAAAAAAGCTACAATAATATCAGAGCGTCTTCATTTATCCTATGCATCTACAGAATGACAACATCAATATATTACATATGAATTAGTCCCCTGTGGAATTTCCACAGGTCCGTCTAGTTGTGATTAAAATGAAAGTACTTGTAGCAGAATCTAAATTCGATATGTTTGCGTCGTTGTCACCAAATTTTAATAGAAGTACCGTGGCCATATCATTGAAAACATTATTTTCTAAGATTAATTTGAAATTTTTAAAAAAATTAATTTATTTTATACCATTTTTATTAAATGAATAACCACTCACGATTAATAGCATCAGCAAAATGAAGGGACAAAACAATCTTTGGAAAAAACGTATACCACCAAAAATCTCAGAAGAAAAATTTTAAAAAAAATTATTTCATTCATTTAATAAAAAAATTATATTACACTAGCAGGACGTGTGGAAATTCTAAAGCGACATCTTTCATGTGTAATACATTGCTGCTGGACATACTGTGGATGTGGAACGTGAATGACACTTTCTGTCTAGACTAACAAAACGAAAATCAGATTAGAATTTTCTGTAAAAACGATAAATGACTGAAAGTTAAACAAAATAGGAAACAAACGCACTACTTAATAAACTGAATAAAACTGATTTTTTTAATTATTGAACTATTTATATTTGTATTCATATATTTATTTCTATTCATATCTAAATGTTAGTGTTCTTTTAATTAAATTATCTTTACTAAATTGTTAAGTGTTTATGGTGTCCTTTTATTGTATAGTTATGTAGGTGAAAGTTCAGAATCGTTTTAAAACAGCCTGGTCCGTATTCTGCATAAGTGCCATTAAAATGAATAAAACTGTTACTGTTAAGTTTTAATATAAATAATACAAATTTAAATAAATATTTTTTAATTCAGATTCTTTTATTTATTAATTAGTGTGTTAGTTTCGTATTTCGTTTTAATTCCAGTCCGTTTCCATTTTTTACAGAAAACTCTATTCTGATTTTCATTTTATTTCTACAGAGGGAAAAGTGTCAACATAATTGGTCCTTTTCTATAGACTATTGAAATTCTTTTATTTATTAATTAGTGTGTTAGTTTCGTATTTCGTTTTAATTCGTAACAGTCTGTCTTTAAAATTTTACCAAAAATCAGGTAATTGGTTCTTTTCTATTGAAATTCTTTTATATACATTTTTTGGATTACATGACAACCACATATCACTTTATTATAACGATTTACTATATTCAAATTTTTCTTTGAAAATACCAAAGAAAGCTAAATATAACCTTGCCGAATACGCCTGTATAGCTACGTAACTTGATTTTACGTATGTTGCTTTTTTCTACTTCTTTTTATTTATTTATTTCCTTCTTTGTCCCTCATTCCCTCTCTCTCCCTTTCTCTCTCTCTTTCTCTCTCTCTCTTTTTCTTTATCTCTCTCCTATGCATATATAATATTTCTCTATCTTATCCTTTTCCATTATCTTCCAATTCATTACAATACTAGAACTTACTTCTAATATTGCCAACTGTTTAATTTTATCTCCATCACCACTTTTCACTACGCGTTACATTCTCCTTCCACCTAATAAATGCTGTTTCTTCTAAAAAAAGATTCTTCTAACATTTGTTGTTGTCATAAAAAAGGAGAATAGAAAGTGGGTCTTCGGTTTACTTTCAGCAACCTCGCAATTCTCGCTTCCCTTATTTTGTTCTTTAGTCCTCACATTCCATGAACGATGTTTCTGACAAAGAGGGAAGAATTACTGTTTTTCAGAATTAGCATTTATTCCATTTAACACTCATCGTTGGCATGTTTTTGACCTTTAACTACTATTTTTAGCTTCCAACATCAAGTAGCTTCATGTTTTGTCCGGAGCGATTTTTATAAAAAATTCAACAAAATTACAATTAATATGAGTAAGTCATCTCTTTCTGTATTTCTGTGTTTCTCGCACTTTGTAATTACTTTAGTTTCTCTTATTTTAGATGCTAACTTTCAATCTCTTTTTCTTCAATCTTTCTTTTTAACAATAATCAGCATTTTAATTCGATACATTACTACAACAAAATATTCCCACAAGATTCTGAATGATTTTTCAATTTTCTTCATCCCGAACATTTGGTATTTAAGAGGCTTCAATTTAGGTTCAGATCTAACAGATGAATCGCGGAGGTTATGCAGCGAGATGTCAGTTCATGTTACATTTAAACTTCGGCAGGTTAGTACATTCAGGGAAGCAGGAAACAAAGGGGAAATTTCAAAGTCTAGCAATGCGAGGGAAGAAACAATAAGAGCAGGAGGCTTTTCGGAATCTATGGATCTCAACAGTGAAAGTGTTGGATTTTGCTGCCTTGGAAGTATGTACGTCGAGGGGGCAGAAGTTCTGGTGAGTTGCAACGATGAAACAGGGGTCGGTGATTCGCGTATATTGCAGGACTTATGTGATTTAGACTGTGTTTTTTTACCCTGGTTAAGAATCAGAGATAATGGTAGAGGCACCAGCCCGTATGTGGCAAGAATAATCTGTGTGTGGGAGATTCGTGGCTTTATGCAAATATAGGGTACTCTCTTGTGTGAGTGATTTACTAGCATCAATAATAATTGGCAATTTGTTTTATTTCGATTAGTTGGACTACTTTAACCTATCATACTTTTTGAAAGTTTCTATTTGACTAAAGCGATTTACATACTTGTCACAGACCATTACAATATATTCTGTCTTTGATCACCGAAGTTAAGCTGTCCAGTGCCAAATAGGAGACCATGTAGTATATCAAACGCTGTACATAGGACCTCGGCACTTCCGGCACTTCCTACATCCTACATGGCCTCCATCTGTCTCGACCATGTTCAGCCGCTGGATCAGGTTGGTTGAGCCGAAAGAGTGAGGGTGATACTGTGCAAACTAGCTTCACTTTAGACAAACTGCCAGTGCGTATTATCCACCGGATGGTCTTCGTCGTTCCGACTGATGAACATTATATATTTACGTCTTTACTTGTCTAAAGCGAATATACGGCATAATCACGTTGACACACCGGTTCCCGCTTGATCACCGGCGTTAAACAACGTTAAACCTGGTCAGTACTAAATGGGTGGACATTTGGGACTTCCAGGTCCTATATGTGCTCTCCGCTTATCTCAATATTATTAACAGTCGTCCTAGACTTTTGCTTGCCACTGGACTCAAACAGTGCCGATGCAGGAGAGGTATGGTTGGAGATTGCGCAACTCTTGCCTCACAATTATACGCGCAGCTGCCCCTATAGGGGGTATCCTTTGTCTTCGAGACTTAACGGAGGCATCAATGTCAAAAACGATAACCCTCCTTACTATTTATTAGGTTGGTGAAAAAATAATGTCATTTTTTGACGTTCAAGTAAAAAAAAAACAACACATTTTTGCACCAACCTAATACATTTTGTCGACAGCCACTGTAGTATGTACTGTCTTCGCATCATTTATGATAGTAACAAAAAAACTCGTATTATATTCACAAAGAATTTGTCGATTTCGTTAATAATCTTTTTGTTGTTCTTGTTGTTGTTTCATTTTTGTTTGTCACGTTATGGGTGCCTAAGAGCGTAATAAATCCACCTTTAGCATTAAAAACTGAATGATTGGCGGGAATATCGAACAATAGGGCTACATCATAAAGAGTTCTAGCCTCGTATCAAGTAAGTATAATGTGCGAAAAATTAAGCTAAAACATAGAAAAATATCAGTAAATCGATATTATTGATAACACATGGGAAAATAGATACATTTTAAGCCAACATCATCAATAACATTCTGTTTTTTGTATATGAGAGTCACGAAGTGTCTGTTGGAGTTGAAACAATTGGATTTTTTTTACTGACATTGCGTTTCAGAGTAATAAAGTGCAATATAAAACACTGTAGAAGAATAGAATGTATTATGCATGATAAAGTACAGACTAACAAGTGGTTCATAGAAGCTAATATTGAACTTTGATCTCAATCTGGATATATGTACATTACAAAAGTCTATAATCAAGTGCTTTTTATTCATCTTTCTTTTCTTTTCTTTGCTTCCATATTTCCTTCTCTTAATATATATATATATATATATATATATATATATATATATATATATATATATATATATATATATTGGTTTTATTTCAATGACAGAAAGGAAAGAATCAGTTGACAATCAAAATTTTTTTTTTTTTTATTTCGGTAAATGCTTATATTTTCTTCTTTGTAGTCTTATGCGCATTTCGTAAAGCTAAGACTCTGTAACATCATCTGTGTATAGATACTCCCTCAGGCATTTGTAACCCATAACAAAAGACATTGTCTAATTTGTTGCTCGTAAGGGTCAATGAAATATTAAAACCAAACACATTCTTCCAAAATTAAATTTAAAAGAAAGAAACGTGCTTACGAAAGATAAGATGAAAAAATAGAAAGAAAGAAAAAAAACGACAAATATACATGGTTTATTTGTCTGTTTTATGCAGCTAGTCTAACCATACATAATTATACACACATGCACACACACACACATATAACAATATATATATATATATATATATATACACACACACACATATATATATAGAGAGAGAGAGAGAGAGAACAATACATATATATATATATACACACACACACACACACACACACACACACAAAGGTATGTTTGAAAATAATGACTATGCGATATTTCGTTAGGGGCATTGTTTTATAGAAATTCATACGATGCAAAACTCGATAAAATAACAATATTAACATACCTGTAATTATCAATTGTATAGTATCAATAACGGCATAATCACGTTGACACACCGATTCCCGCTGGATCACTGAAGTTAAGCAACGTTGAGCCTGGTTAGTACTAAATGGGTGATTATTTGAGATCTCTAAGTGCTGTATGTGCTCTCCGTTTATCTCGGCATTTTTTCCAGTCGTCATGAAATTCTCCTTGCCACTGGACTCAAACAGTGCTGATTCCGTAAAGGTGTGGTTGGAGATTGTGAAATCTTTGCCTCACAATTACACGCGCAGCTGCCCCATACCGGGTTATCCTTTGTCTTTCGAGACTGACCGGAGGCATCGATCGAGTATCCAAAATAATATTGTCATATATTTCATTTTTTTATATTTCGAGGTATAACCTCTTCCTCAACAATGAATCTCTCTTCAACTTAGTATTACGTGCAAAAATTAGGGGTGTTGGATAAGTGGGAACTCTTTAAGCCATTGCATTTCGGAGCTTAATGCTTCTCATCAGAAGAATGGAGAAGGAACTAGGTAACATAATGGGGATGCGACATCTAGCGATAGTTTTATTAGGATCGAAATTAATTGTTGAGGTTGTTTGGGGGAGCTATAATTGTTTCTGTTATATATGAAGAGAAGAGTTTGTATTATTTAAAGCATGTATGCGTATAGCATATATGTCATAGTAGGTTTAATGTATGTGGACAATGTGTATGTGTTTAAATTGTCAGGGGGAATATGGGTAGGTACGTATAAAGAAATTGCTAAATTAAACCTACGTGTATATGTGTTGTAGGTTTGGAGGGGTTTTACATAAACTGTTTTTTATGCTATGTTAGTATATTTTTTAGACGAGGTTTTGATAAAAACTAGGCTTAACCGAAATGTAAGTTATTAGGAGAAGCAGTGGGCGGATTAATGTGAGGGATTAAATAGTAGAGGATATATAGTGGCAGGAGTTTAACTGAGTAAGTTACACGGTAAACAGAGGGCAGGGTAGGGGATACCGATCGAAGTTAAGACAACAAGACCATTGCTAGCACCCTCAAAATGCATAGCTGGATTAACACAAATAACAGAGTGATGAAAACAAAGTTTCCGGCCACGGTCATAGTCATTGATGTGGTTTCAAGTAAGGGCCACATCATGCCACCTCACAATTTCAAAGTCGGCTTGAAAGTCAACATCGAAGTGTACCTGGATGTGCTGAAGAGTGCGGTGATCCCCTGGTGTAATCAAGTGGCCGCTATCAGACTCTGAGTGTGGAAACAGGACTCAGCGACGGCCCACAAGTCCAAAGAGACCCAGGCTTAGCTTCAGAAGGAGTGCTACGATATAACTCTCTCGACCTGAGCCATTTAGACTGCTTTGTTTTGCCATATATCGAGAACATCACTAACATGATCTTCCACAACACCAAAGCCAGCCTGATCGCCGCCATTCACCGAGTATTCGCTGAGCTCCTGAGCTCCTGTCGGCGTTTGTGGAAAATGTATGTTTCCAGCTCCGAACCCTTATCGAGGCGGGGATTAAGGCTGAAGACTGCTACATTGAATAGATGTAAGCTCTACTACATAATGAACTGATTTTTTTCAGTAAACGTTTTAAAATAAAGCAGTAGCGTTGTTTAATTTAGGGCGATAACTTTATCGTTCCACCCTATACACACACACACACACACACACACACACATATATATATATATATATATATATATATATATATATATATATATATATATATATATATATATATAGTCTGTAATTTTACGAAGTCACTACAACGCAGGATATAATACCTTCATGAGGATTAGAATTTGTCTGTATTTGTTTTTTATCCATCGTTGTTGTGGCACTGGAAAATAAAATATGTATGTTTCAGGGTGAGATTTCGAAACGTTCATTCAGGAGGGAGTCACGTAGATGCGCAAAGTGTTATTAGTTTTCCTCGTTTGGGAGCATTTTTTTTTAACTTGAATAAAATCTATAATTAAAGAATGCCAGTACAAAGCATGCTTGTTTTCGAATAAATATTTCTTTCTTATAATCAAATTTTGTGTGAAAAAAAATTATCATGTTCATGAAAGTGACTGACCATGTTATTCCAAAAAGTAGCATTTGAAACTATTATCCAGAGATATATATTTCATCTTTATCGAATAAAATATGTGAAGATAGCTATATACATACAGCGAAGTAAGTATAAAACCTTGTGGACTGTCCGCCCTTGCTTGAATCCACGCAAAAAATGCTAATATATATATATATATATATATATATATATATATATATATATATTGGAAAAGGAGATTTCAGCAGAATAAGACCACATAATTTATATTTTTTAGTTACAGAAAGTTTATATGAGATAAGTCGTCAGTACCGTCGGTTTCAAACCTGATAATAAGAGACCGTTTTAGATCCCCAAATCAAGCTTTCTTTAGCCGATGATATGGGTATCTTAAACTTTATCTCATATAAACTTTATTTCATGTAAACGTTTTGGTTTCGATTAATGGTGGTGTTTTTTTTTGTGTTTGTTTTACATAGGAGTCACTACATATCAAGGCCCGAAGTCACTCGAGGATAAGGATTATAGAGTATATAGTTGGTAATGGGATAATATTGTAGTAATCCTTAGTAATAGAAATTTGGTAAATTTGATTATTTAAGGGGAACTGTTTATCAAGAATTTGTTTTTGTTGGACATGAAGACAATCAAGTTGTAGTTAGTTGGGAAGCATTCAAATAGAAGAGAGTTCCATAAGTGTGTAGTTCTAAGAAAGAAGCTTTGTTCATGGAATCTACGTTTTGATTTAGGAACAGATAAAGAGTAGGGAAAATTATTGACAGTGGTTTCAGCTGGACGGGTGATTTTTATGAAAGATTGGCGAGGGGGGACCAGAGATTGAAGTTCAGACGGGCACTTACCGTGGAAATAACGATAAAGCAGAGATAGGCTTCTGAGAGAAAGAGTTTGCAGGGAAGGGAAAAGGGCATCCCCGACTAAGGTGCGAAATCTATTTTGAACTCTGTCAAGGCAGGATAAGCTGCATCTAGCAGGTCCTGCCCAGATGTGGAAGCAGTACTTCATCCTTGGACGTACTTGGCTCTTATTGCCTCAGGAGTGAAATATCTACTGGAGCTGGAGAAGGATCCCGCCTATTCTCCAGCGACCTTCGCAACAGACTTGATGTACGTGTTCCATTTCAGATCAGGAGTATAAGTCAAGCCCAGAAGCTTGTCAAAACATGAAACCTCCCCAAGACGAGAGCCATTCATTTCAACCGATGTCAGACAGGGATCTGAGCGTTGATGATGTAAAGATAAAAGCTTGGTTTTAGATGCATTAAAAGTAACCAGCCACTCTTTTCCCCATTGTACCACACGCTCAAGATCAGAGGAGAGAGAATTAGAGAGAACTTGGTCATTTACGGCCTTTCTGATTAGTTACTTTTTTTTAATTGAACTTTTGGAAGTTTGATTAGCCAATGAAAAAGCGCTATTTAAATGGAAGCAGGCGACATTCGAAACTTTATTTTAATAATGTACATATTTTTTTCCTTTTAAATCCCTTGAGAAAATGAGGTTGAAACTGGTCAGCTGACCACCCCCTTTTTTCTTTTTTATTTTTACCTCCTTTTTTATATTATTTTTAGCGTGTTTTACGCATTTTACTTTTAATCATGAATAATAAAAGTCTCCCCTTCATGATTGCAAAATTTAAATCACAAAGAATCATAATATATATATATATATATATATATATATATATATATATATATATATATATATATATAACTACTTCATTTACTCACATAAAATGAATATACGAAGGTATAGATTTATGCGTAAACTTTAAGTATTTACTTCAAAAGTGCTTAATCGCCATATATATTTTATAAATTACTATATATATATATATATATATATATATATATATATATGTTAGGTCATGTCATATGCTACTGGTACCATGTAACCCAGTACTACCTGCTTCATGGTCGGGTCGCCGGCGACTAAACTGGTTCCTTCACCAAACTTGTTTGGTGAGGAGAGTGGCTAGTCTCCCTGAAGGATTAAAAACAAGACCTTCCTAAGGGCGAGTGAACCCTTTTTCGAGGTCAGCGGCCAACTAGCACCGTGTGTGTTTGTGTATATGTATGTGTGTCTTGTGGTGGAGAGGGTTCCTGCAAGCCATTGCAGAAGGCAACCTTTCTAGGAGAAGCAAATCTGATTTAAAAAAAAAACATAAAGCGGGAGACCAGTACCCGCATTAAGCTGGTCTTCAGTTTAACTTGTTAGCTGGCTATCTTGCTCTTGCTTGTTGCTGGATCTCAACATTTTGAACCGAGAGAGAGACTTACCTGTCGTACAAAGCTAAGATTCTGTAACACGATCTGTGTATAGATACTCCCTCAGGCATTTGTCTATAAAAATGGTCCTGTGGCAATGGAAGTAATTTTTGGGCTCATGGAAGAGGATAATAGAGTAATTTTTGGCCTCATGTTTGAGGAAGTGGCACTCGTCTGACAAGGCGTTGCAATCATATATATATATATATATATATATATTCCTGCTACATATAACACACACATATATTCCTGCCACACACACACAAACACACACACACTCACAAACACACACACCAACACACACACACACACATATATATATATAATATAAAGCTGAATGTGTGTGTGTGTTTGTGTGTGTGTGTGTCTGGTCACGAATAGGCTCCTATATGGTTGACTATTTTAAAAAACTGATTACACATAATGATAGAAGATGTATCGAGACACAGGGATGGGTATGTTTGATCTGGAAGAACAGTGGTTCATTAAAATTGTGGGGTCTGCGTTTGCGCCTGGTCCACAAAGTATGGAAATAAAAAATTTAAAAAATAAAAAAACAAAAAACAAACGTTTACAAGTGTTTTTTATATAGATGTACATAAGAATACTTTGATAAGTATGTTTTAACTTAAATAGGGATGGTATAATAAAATTGGTGTGTCTGCGTTCTCGTCTGGCCTCCATAGAATGGAGATAGGACCACACTTTAATAAAGACTTTTCATATCTATCTGCGTAAGTATACTTTGATAATTATGCTTCAGTTTGAAGAAATATGGTATAATAAAATTATGGGGTGTTCGTTCTCCCCTGACCTCCATAGAATGGAAATATGTCACAAAGTTTAACAAGTGTTTTTTAATATAGATCCACAGAATAGTGTGAATAGGTATGGTATAATAAATTATGGGGTTTATCTATTTAATTTTTACTTTCATCATATTTTGCAAATTTAAAACCCTTCCTTTTCATAACCTATCATACTTTCATAAATCAGAGTCCATTTTCGGTAAGCTGTTTTTGAACCCATTCAACGACGGGTACTAGTGTATATATATATATATATATATATATATATATATATATATATATATATTGTGACTAAATGTGACGCGTACTCTTATATTAAAGATTAATTTTATTTCTTGACTAACATCCAAGTACTGTTTCTACGTACTATGACTAATTTCCTTCGTACACAGGAAATCTCCTTATGACAAATTCAATTAATTGTTTTTCTTCTTTCCACTAAATTCGAAATTCCCCACCAAATATTCCCTCCCACTCGCACCTAAAAACACTTTTTAATTTCTATTTGACGCCATACTGTATTGAAGCGTAAACAATCAACAATTTTTCCGCCATTACTTAGACAGGTTTCCCGCCTTAACTGGCACCATTCTCCATTAATTATTATTCATGACGTATCATTTCTTTCGCCGCTATGTTTCTACCAAAACTAATTGTGAAAATAATAAAACCTATCTGAGAATTAGCGACATTGTCGCCTTTGGTAATCAGTGTCATATTTGAAAAAGAAATGTCTCATTTTAACAGTGACTAGTTTGAAGTTTTAAGGGTATACTGCTGAACAATTACACTAATAGTAGCTGAGCTTATCTAGAAAAGGACAGGTAAATAAGGGGCTGTGAACGCTATTAAAATCATAATTTGTATGTATTTAATTAAAAGGATAATTATTTTAATTAAATGGGTGAAATCTTAAATGTTGAAAGGCGAAATTGAAAGGGGCCTTTTGGAGATTAAATAATTAAGATAATTTGATCTGAACATCCCTATAATATAGTGTATCAAAGTGTATCTACTTATAGTGGGGCAGAATGCTGAAACAATCTTGCATTTGGTGACATAAGCACCAAAATTGAAATTTGCCAGGTTTGCTTCTGCAGACATTTTGAAAACTGGCAGCCATCTTGAATTTTCTTATGGCTTATGTTCTTTTCTTTAAATATATGTTCTGAACGTCATTTGTGCCAATGCTGGTGCTTATATCACAAAGTGAAAGATTCTTATGGAATATTGAGATAACCTGCTCCACTATCATATATGAAAAGCACTTTGTGCATGTAAGTTTATTCCGCATTGACTACGAAACAGCTGGGCCGATCTTTATGAAATTTAATTCAAATGTATTGTATTTGTCTGAGATTAATCTTAGATACGTTTAGTATCGGAATTCCTCTGATAAGTATAGAAAGTCATTAATCGATAACAGAAGAATCAAATTAATAAAGGAACAGACCCATTTTAGACAATTTTAATACTTTATAAAGCTTAATATCCCAAGTGCATTTGAGAGGTTGTATCAGCGCGCAAGCAGAATGCTCAGGCATATAAAATAAACAGGTATTTATAGTGCAATGTAGACTACAATGTATTATGGACTCAGTAACTGCGGGAAGGCATGTTAAGATTCCTCCCGGTTCATCGCAGTGGATCCCCAGCTAGAATAATCAATCAATCAATTTGATTGAAAAATAGGCAATTTCACCGATTTCGATGACAGTAAAAGTATGGTGTTAAACATTTGCTGATCCTCATTGTATCCCGGGTAACGCCTGGTTACACTTCTAATATATATATATATATATATATATATATATATATATATATATATATATATATTGCATGAAAATACACAAACGAAAGGGTATTCAAAAATAGGAAAAAATCGTCAAATCGAGAGATATACTGGTTGTGATCACAAAATGTTGTATATACATATTATGTACATATGTATTGCACATATATATATGTGTGTGTGTGTGTGTGTGTGTGTGTGCATTGTTCAGAAATTATGGCATGAAGTGTCAGATCAGTAGAACCAACGTATATATAAAATTTATAGCTAAATCTATTTGTCTACATGACTCAATACAACTCTATCACTCTGGAGAGATGTCAACCGCCCACTCACTCAGATCAGTCTAATGTGCCGACCTACCTGACACAGTTAAATCATTCGGACTCCAAGGCCATAACGAATACTGTCATTTAATTTAATATGATTAAGTTTTGACCATTATTAAATCGTAAAAACTGATATTGGTTGATTCGTTTAAATTTGCGATAGAATAAGTAAACGGATTTAATATTCTCGTCTATCGGGCGTAGCATTCGATGACTATCTCCCGCGTTACAGAAGGTAATCGATGGGAATATAACATCAGCTGAACCCCTAAAAATATTATATATATATATATAATATTTATATATATATATATATATATATATATATATATAAAGCTGAATGTCTGTGTGTGTGTGTGTGTCTGGTCACGAATAGGCTCCTATATGGTTGGCCATTGTAGAAAACTGATCACATATAATGATAGAAAATGTATCAAGACACAGGAATGGGTATATTTGATCTGGCATAATGATGATTCATTAAAATTGTGGGGTCTGCATACGCGCCTGGTCCACAAAGTATGGAAATAAAAAATATAAATTAAAAAAAACGTTTGCAAGTGTTTTTGATATAGATGTACATAATAATATTTTGATAAGTATGTTTTAACTTAAATAGGAATGGTATAATAAAATTAGGGGTCGGCGTCGCGCCTGGCCTCCATAGAATGGAAATTGGCACAAACTTTAATAAAGACTTTTCATATCTATCTGCGTAAGTATACTTTGATAATTATGTTTCAGTTTGAAGGAATATGGTATAATAAAATTATGAGGTGTTCGTTCGCGCCTGACCTCCATAGGATGTAAATATGTCACAAAGTTTAACAAGTTTTTTTTTTAATATAGATACACAGAATATTGTGAAAAGTGTTTCAGAGTGAACCGGTATGGTATAATAAATTATAGGGTTTATCTATTTTATTTTTACTTTTGTCATATTTTGCTTTGGTTTTGATACCCAACATTTGAAACTATCTCTTTACAATCCTTTCTTTTCATAACCTATCATACATTCATAAATCAGAGTGCATTATCTGGAGGCTGTTTTTGAACCCAATCAACGACGGGTACTTTTGCTAGTATATATATAATATTTTTAGTTCAACTGATATATATATATATATATATATATATATATATATAAACTAACTATAACTTTATTATTATTATTATTATTATTATTATTATTATACGCTTGTTTATCATTTTAATTTCCTTCTTTTTATTCTTATCTTTATTTTTTAAACGTTTTTTTATTCCTTACATTTGTTTTTTTTTCATCGCCATGCTATATGATATTGTGTTTTTTATCTTACTGCTTCGTTATTCACGTCCTTTATGTATTTGATCTTTCCTTGATATTCTGATCTAGTTAATGCTTCCTTATAGTAACCCTTATTTTCATCGAATATATTCTTATTTGTGATATCCTAGATATTTTGGATACCCTGAGGATTATTGCTTTTTTTCATACTTTTAGAATGATTAGATTTATATAGAATAGTGTTTGGTTTGGTTTGTGATACGGTTCATAAGTATTGTTTTTAAGGTTTAGTGTTATATCCAAAAAATTCACTATTGTGCAATGGCAATCTAATGTTATTTCTAAATTATGTTTAGATGGAGATGACTATCTACAGACTCTTTTGATGTATCAGATATCTTCAATTCATTTCGATATATATATATATATATATATATATATATATATATATATATATATATATATATATATGAGCAAATAGTTAATAAAACATGTTAAAAAACACTTTGAAATGAGTTACAAACATATTTATCTGAAAAGGAAACACTAGATAAGTGGATAGTCCTTAATCCGCGGAGTTTCGAAGAAATACTTTCCTTCTCATCAGAGGGTAGGAATTAGCAAAATGCGGGATCGGATTTTGCATGCAGAAGTATTTGATGAAACAACAAGTAAGTCAAAGATCTTACTTGATAACAAAAAAAGTGAAGCAGAGGGAATATGGTGAAGACAAAGGTGATTATACATGAATGGACAGTCTGGTGGAAGATAAATAATCCAGTGGCGGTAAAATCCAAATATATAACTTCAAGAAAGTTAATAGAATTTCCATTTGCACAAGTAAAATCCAAGGAAATCCCGTAATTGGAAGAAGATGGTCCATAATAATCTAAAGGCAGAAATCCATCGAATATTTCATAAAAATGTGTACAAGGAAAAAAGGAAAAAATTCCAATAATATTAATAAAAGAAAAATAAGATATGCTTTTCACTCTACTGCTGAGGCATAAATATAAATAAGAAAGATCAGGGAAGAAAAAGAGGAAAAAATGGTGATAGAGTTAAATATAATATATATATATATATATATATATATATATATATATATAAAGAATTGATAGCTACTTTTTTCAAATCATGCACGACCTACTGCCTTATACCCTGTAATTTTACTCACATTTTAATTCATGACGCTAAAAAATGATGACGTTACTAAATGTGCACAGAAACAAACGAACAAGATCGATATAGCTTTAGTATTATGTTGGATTGTGGCCATTGTATAAAGTTTCGTTATTGAAGGCTATAGCAAGACGTGTTATAAGATACTATTCTTTATATTGCTCTAAACATTAATGCAAGTTCTAAATGCTCACTTCATCGTCATTTCAATTGCATTTCTATATTTTATTTCCCTTATTCACAGAATTCCTCGATGTATTTCCCATCTTTTTTTCCTACGGCTAATAAAGACGACTTGAGCACAATTAATGCGCTCGGCAATAGCACACCGCCGAGTGGGATTGGATTTTGTTGCAATACAAAACTACTTCGTCCCCTGCAAATATGCACGGATAAATTGCCTGTTCTTTCAGTAGCCTTGTTCGTTTCGTCGACAACAGAAAACTATTTCTACGTTGGCGAGGAAAAAATAAATGGAGAAAAATTGAAATGCGTCAAGAAAACCTGAACTTTTCTATGACCTTATACTTAGATACATATCAGTCTATTCTTTATTTATTTGTATCTCCTGTTGTTCGAACCTATTTAGTCATGTTTCCAAGTATCATAGAATATCTATCTAGTAAACTACATCAATTTGTATAAATTTATTGATATATATATATATATATATATATATATATATATATATATATATATATATATATATATATATATATATATATCAAAACATGCACATAGTTATTCGGGACTTTCAATATGTGTAATCAGTTGTCTGTGGTAGAATTATTGAAATATTAATATTATTATTTTTATATCGAGAAATATATAATGTTTCGTTTTATAATTAAAATACTGCAAAAACATTTAATTTATGAAACAGAAAAAGACTAATCAGTACTTGTTTTTCTAAACAAATTGTTGACAAGCATTAGTACAGTCATTTCAGTATGCCTTGCTTTACTGTGAATTTCGATATAAGGTGTAATTAATCTACGAATCATGACCGGGGCAACATAATACATTTTATTGTACGATTAGTGCAAAACAAGTATAGAGTCTGGTGGATGGCGTACATTATATATATATATATATATATATATATATATATATATATATATATATATAATTCTGCAAAATCAAGACAACGCAATATAAAATAAGAATATCATATAGTATATTTTCATATGTGTCACAATTGTTTCATAACCATTTGAAGAAATTTAAACACAATATTATTTAATAATATTCCAAAAATAGCTTGTCTTCAGACACGAAAATACATTTGTCATATATATATATTACTATGTTTATAATCCGTATTTTAAGGAAACTGTAATTTGGATTCACCTCGTTCATTCTAATTTTATTTTATTTCCTTATTTATTTTTGTGATTTTTTTCGAATTGAGTAAGTATCCCACTTTCGTATTTCTGATTTTTAGATGATATTTTTAGATGATATTTTTATATTTTAGTCTCTATTTTTATGTCCAGATCTTCATTTCTCAATTTGCTTTAATTTCACAAAAATATTACACGCATGCTCGATTATGAAAACCGATAATCATGAAGCTTGATTAATTGAGTCAATTAACATTGACTTTGATTTTATTGGTATATGAACATTATAAAATTTTTGTATATAAAAATGTTCTGGTAAAACCTCCATAGAATGGAAATATGTCACAAAGTTTAACAAGATTTTTTAATAAAGATCCACAGAATATTGTGACAAGTGTTTCAGTATGAACAGGTATGGTATTATAAATTATGGGGTCTAATAGTTATATTTTACTTTCATCATATTTTGCTTTGGTTTTTATACCCCCAAATTCAACCCAAATTTACAACCCTTCCTTTTCATAACCTATCATACTTTCATAAATCAGAGTCTATTTGCTGTAGGCTGTTTTTGAACCACGTCAACGACGGGTACTTTTACTAGTTTATATATATATATATATATATATATATATATATATATACATATATATATATTAAATTTATATATATATAAATATATATAATTATTCATTATATATATATATTATATATATATATATATATATATATATATATTCATTAAGTATATAACAATCAGGACCAATATATATATATATATATATATATATATATATATATAGTAGTATCCTATGTAGTTTTTTTTTTGTTTGTGCAAAATTTACTCTCTAGAATATCGAACTTTAAGCAATAATATATAATCAAAAGAGGGTTATCTTTATAATTAATTGCAATTTCATGGTAGACCAAACCACTATATGAGTATTAAACGGAATATACTTGAATGCAAATCCAAATTTGATAAGATAAACTATTCTAGTTCTTTTGAATTTTGTGTGCGTGTTGCTGTTTCCATCCATGTTTATTTATGTCAAAGCGTCTTGTATATAGATCAGCCAACTAATTGAAAACGATATTCATTAAGGAAACTTTAATTGAACATTTATCATGGCAACAAAGAACAATCTCTCTTTGCGCCAACGATCACCGGCCAGAGAAGCCAGATTCTTGCTGAAGAGGGTGGCTGTATTGCAACCTTCCTTTCCCCCATCTTACTCGCCAACAAAAACACGGGGCGTAAAACGAGACAGAAGTCATTGTTCCTAATGAACGAAGCGACCAAATTTGGCCGTTGCGCAGCTTCAATATTGAGGCGGGTCGTTTGTGTAGGGTTGGACGACGTGCCAGAACGCAAGTCTAGTATACAATAACAACAAATTGTCTCTTGTTCTCGTATGGGCAGGTCTGTAAAGCGTGGTACAAGGCGGGGTACGGGAGCAGGAAGAGTAGACAAATATTAAATTCAATGAACTATTTTAGAAGAGATCATAAACTATGACGCAGAATAGAAGAAAAGGAAAAATGAAATATTGGAAATGATTAGCTGATGAAAAGCCATATATAATTTGTTTGCTAATTAGTATTGCCTTTTAAAACCAATGTAAATTTTCGGATTTACTTTAGATTACAGTGCTTAACACCTTCTCATACAAATATATAATATAATCGCATATATAATAATATAATAAAGTAGGTTTTAATAGGCTTAGATCGTTGTTGTTGGGTTTTGTTTTTGTCTGTTTCGTTTTTGTTTTTTTTGCTGTAAACAATTTATCTAATATCTAACAAGTTATTAACCTTTTGTTACTGCAAATCCTACATAATCTTTCCACAGACAATTGCTACAAATCCTTTACTCATACAATTTGCTCTTCTTTCATTCTTTAAAAAATAACAGTTGATTTTTAATCGTATATTTTATTATATTTTTAATTGTATATTTTATTATATTTTTAATTGTATATTTTATTATATTTAATTCTACGGATGTTACAAGAAAAACATTAGATAGACAGAGATTCGAACTTTGTAAGCAAGGTTCAGAAATAGATTCAGAAATGGAATATGGAATTTCGCATTGTTCAGTTTCACATAAAATAGTTTAGATATGTGGTTGTAAAAGGAATTTTGATTGTTCAATTCTTTTTATGAAAACTTAATTAAAATAAGGTCAGCTACAAATTAAAGAACAATGTAATTTAGATATGTTGAAAAATAGGTTAGGAAAAAATAGGAGTGAGAATTATTTGTCTGCAGAAATGGTTTGGGAACGTGCCGACCCACGCATGTTCAGGCCACGTGGATCAATCACGTTTTTGGAGACACGTATGGCGTCATAGCAGAAAATGATTTCTCAATATAGGGTCGAAGATGAGTTAAGCAGAGTTGGAGACGAACATAGGAGACAGAGCTGACATTAGTCAGAGGAGGGTACATTTGGAAGAGAGGGAGAAAGTTTTAATCATGTAGTCGACTTTTAATTCCTGGATATCATCATCATTTCGACCGGTCAAATGGAATAAAAGAACATCTCATATTTTTGTAACTGCCGCTTTCAAGAGAAACAGAGACAGACCGTGAAAAATAATTATTCGCGTACGTCATTTGCGCTTAACAAACACGTAAAGAATGAAGTCATTTTTTGCAAAAAGTAAAGAGGATAATAAAAAACAACTAAAAGTTTCCCATACAAATTCGTCGGATATTTAAAGCGACGGATTTTATTTTTGCTATGTAAAAACGCGTGCAAATAAAAAATGTTAAACAAATCTTATTTCGCTGGATTGTGTCTAGGTTGATTTTTTTACTAAGAAATATTTATTTATTACAAGCGTAAATTATAAACTGAATTCGTATGATGGATGCGAAATTCAAAGATTCACTGTTGGAATTGTTCCAATTCCAGACATAGCAAAATCTCGCGTTGCAAAAGCAGCAAATTCAACAACAAGTAGAAAGAGAGGAGAGATTTAAACAAGCATTTAAAGAAAAAATGCTTCAGCAACAGAAACGCTTCGAGAAAATATTGATGAAAACACAGGAGGAACAAAGAAAAATTCTGGAGGCGACACAGTTAACTAAAGCGGACGATAATCATAACGCATTTTCTCAAACAGCTGTGTGGGCCGCTATTGAAAATGTCAATTATAATCCAGAAGACGATGTCACTTCCGTCCAGTACTATAGACGATAGGAGGATATTTTTATATCGGATTGTAGTACCTGGTAATACGCGAAAAAAGTTAGGCTTTTGCTAAGGAAATTGGGAACAGCCGAGCATACAAAGTTCGCGAATTTTATTCTCCCAAAACAGACCAGTGAGTTGAGCTTCCAAGAAACATTTACGCTACTTACAGAACTGTTTTCTGCAAAAACGTCTCTTTTTCCATAGGCGATATAAATGTATGAATGTTACTAGAAGAGAGGAAGACGACTACACTACTTATGTAAGTATAGTGAACAAGCATTGCGACGAGTTTAAACTGGAGGAATTATCATCAGATAATTTTAAATGTTTAATATTTGTGCAAGGGCTGGTCTTAAATAAAGACGCTGAAATCGTGAAATGTGTTTTAAATAAACTCAAAAACGAACCATATTTAAAACTACAAAAAGCGAAAGACTGTGAACGGTTTATTGCGTAGAAACAAGACAGTCGTGACATAGAGGAAAGCGGAGTGTCGCATATTAAAAAGATCCATCAAAAGAAAAATTCGACTTCAAAAAATAGCCAGAGAAAGAAACCGGGAAAAGATCTACCTGGACCATGTTGGAGGTGTGGAAATAAACATTGGTACAATGAGTGTCCCTACAAATTCAAACAATGTGACAACTGCCACCAGAAAGGGCCTGACATTTCAATTATTAATGTGCAGACATGGAAGAGGCTTGGGAGACCCACTATGATTAAATCACGTGAAACGGCGAGAAGTGTCAGTGGCGAAAAAATTACCTTCGAAGGAGAATTATTAACAAATATTTTTTCCAGAACAAGGCCGAAAAAGCAAGAATTTTTGTCATGCGAGAATCAACGAGTTATCGAGGTTGATACCTAAGCAGACAGAACCATTGGAGGATATGGTAATAGCAGCCATTCAAGCGGAAGTTGAAGTAAAACATACGTTATGTGACACAATAAGAGAACTTCCAGCAATGCTTGATGAGATTAAGAGTAAGGCAGAGGTGGTCAAATTTATTATGCGCACGAAAGAAAGGATCAACAATAACGAACTGGATGAAGAAATTTATTCAATTTGCGATAACGTCCTGTATTATAGCGACAGGGTCGTAATTCCTGCGACATTACAGAAAAGAATGTTCAAGGAATTCCATGTAGGACATCCAGGTATATCAAGAATGAAAAGCCTTATGCGCTCTTTCGTTATTGGCCAAACATGGATAAGAATATAGAAGGAAAAATCAGGGAGTGTAGAGGATGCGCATTAGCTATGAAAGCTCCCCCGACTCAATTCGGATCGTGTGCAAAACCGGACCGACTTGGGTCTAGGATTCATTTAGATTTTGTAGGACCGCTAGATCGGTTCTATTATTTAATTGTAGACAGCCTATTTAAATGGCCGGAAGTATTAAAATGTAAGAATCCCACATCCGAGGTAACTATCAACTTCCTGTATGAACTATTCGCTAGGTTTGGAGTAGTAGACTGCATTGTTACAGACAATGGAACGCAATTTACGTCTACCGAATTTAAACATTTTTGCGGGGATCATCTAATCGAGCTTATAAACATTCCGCCATACCATCCAAGAGTAATGGACAAGCAGAGAAATTCGTTTACACATTCAAGAGATCTCTGACAAAAGCTAGTGGGTCGCCGACGGATAAGTCAATCCAACAGTTTTTACAAGTCTACAGAGTCACTTCGAATGCAAACTGACGAGGTTATGTTCGGACGCAAGGTTAGATCGATTTTTTACAAGTTGTTACCAAACCAGGATAGTCCAAACCTCAAAACCGATAACAAAACAAAAGGTATAAAGTTGTCGAAAGATTCTTCCACACGATTCACCAAAATAATAAGACTTTCTGGGAGTCCGACATTGCTGAGAAACAAATAGGCAACATCATCTACATGATCAAGGGACCAGACTTCGTGCACAAACGTAAAACTAACCAAATTCGGAAAAGATACTCGAACAGTGAGGTGACTAAATCGCCCGAAGAGGACATCATGGACACAGTGTTTGATACTTTTCAGGTTTTCATACCAGAGACAGCTCCAGAGAAGAGAAGATCAAACAGAATACGGAAATCAACAGGATTGATTAGGGTGAACCCAACACAAAAACGTTATTAATCTCAGACGGGATATTTTCAACGGGGGGGGTTATACCGGCCTTCCTTGAACAGAGGAATTTACACCGATTAGCACTATAAATAGCGCTAGTAATTCCAACACCGGTGAGAGAGTTGCGACTGCACTTCAACTGCTAGCCGAGTGCCCAGCAGATATACACGCTTTCCTATATTTGTACATTATTGTTAATACACTTGTTCCTTAACCGAACCTCGACAATTGTTCTTATTTTCGCTGTTGTTCCACGACACAAAACAAACTAATGCCACGTGTATATAAGGAATCCATCTACAATCACGTGTTTTTCTTCATATTACTTCCCTGAATTCATCACCTGAGAAGCCAAACAAAAAATTGACGTTTGCAAAAAAAAATAATCTAACAGCAAAAAACTATACAAATTTATCCGCCCAACATACAAAATAAAACACAGAAAACTTCGTTGGTTTAGTCCCATCGAAAAGAAAACGGATGAAAGTCTTTCGTTTAGTAAATGTAGCACAGTGGAGGCATTTAAATCAATTGGCGAGGCGAGGTTATTGAAAAAATATTATAAAATGATGACAATCGATTTGGGGGAAAAAGAGATAAATAATGACCTGGTCAGAGATGTGTTAGTTTACTGTCCAACACATACCAACATGTCAAACAGTCAATAAACAATATTATGATGTTAGCTCTGTGAATTAGATTAACTATGATGTTATGTATATAAATTGGATCCACTATAATGTTATGTATATGAATTGGATCAACTATAATGTTACCTATATGAATTGGATCAACTATGATGTTTCCTATATGAATTGGATCAACTATGATGTTATGTATCTGAATTGGATTAACTATGATGTTATCTATATGAATTGGATCAAATATAATATTAGCTATATGAATTGGATCAACTATAATGTTTGCTATATGAACTGGATGTAGTATGATGTTACCTATATGAATTGGATCAACTATGATGTTATGTATCTGAATTGGATCAACTATGATGTTATCTATATGAATTGGATCAAATATAATATTAGCTATATGAAATGGATCAACTATAATGTTTGCTATATGAACTGGATGTAGTATGATGTTACCTATATGAATTGGATAAACTATGATGTTATGTATCTGAATTGGATCAACTATGATGTTATGTATCTGAATTGGATTAACGATGATGTTATCTATATGAATTGGAGCATCTATGATGTTAATTATATGAATTGGATTAACTATGATGTTACCTATATGAATTGGATAAACTATGATGTAACCTATATGAATTGGATCAACTATGATGTTACCTATATGAATTGGATCAACTATGATGTTATGTATCTGAATTGAATTAACTATGATGTTATCTATATGAATTGGATCAAATATAATATTAGCTATATGAATTGGATCAACTATAATGTTTGCTATATGAACTGGATTAACTATGATGTTATGCATCTGAATTGGATTAACTATGATGTTACCTATATGAATTGGATCAACTATGATGTTATGTATCTGAATTGGATTAACTATGATGTTTTGTATATGAATTGGATTAACTATGATGTTTTGTATATGAATTGGATTAACTATGATGTTATGTATATGAATTGGATCAACTATAAACTATGTATATGAATTTGATCAAATATGATGTTATATATATGAATTGGACGAACTATGATGTTATGTATATAAATTGGATCCACTGTAATATTACCTATATGAATTGGCTCAACTATAATGTTAGCTATATGAATTGGATCAACTATGGTGCTACCTATATGAATTGGATTAACTATGATGTTATATAAAGAAATTGGATCAACTAGGATGTTAGGTATATGATTTGGATCCACAATAATGTTATGCATATAAATTGGATCAACTATAATGTTAACTATATAAATTCGATCAACTATAATGTTAGCTATATGAATTGGCTCAACTATGATGTTATGTATACGAATTGGATCAACTATGATGTTATCTATATGAATTGGATCAACTATAATGTTAGCTATGTGAATTGGCTCAACTATGATGTTAGCTATATGAATTGGATCAACTATAATGTTAGCTATGTGAATTGGCTCAACTATAATGTTAGCTATATGAATTGGATCAACTATGATGTATATTAATTGGATCAACTCTAATGTTGGCTATATGAATTGGATCAACTATTATGTTTGCTATAAGTATTGGACCAACTATTATCGCGAATACTGCTCTCTATGGAAAAAAAACAATTTAAAAATGTTTTTTCCTTTTCTAAATTTAAAATAAACTTATTAAAATTTAAACTCACATTTGCATTTTACTTCACAATATTTAGTGTCTTTTATTTCCTATAAAAGCAAAGTTTTCAGAATTTACGAATTTAGTTTATTTTTTAATTCACAGATGAGTAACTTTGTTACAATTCTTACTTCCTGATTTTCTCCACCACTTTATAATAAAAGATATGTTTGTAAATGTGTAAATTGCCAACCTTAGCTACACTCACCATAAATTAATAAAAAAATATTCATGTAAAACTTGCATTAAATAAAGGCAAGGATATAAAACTAAATTAAACAGATAATAATGAAAATGAACAGACGAGGTTAAGTAGTAGGATTGGAACAGCAAACTGGTGCAAAGCGGTATAGGTAAGTAAAATAAACTATATTTGTGCTTTTATATATATTAAATTTAGATCAGGTTATCTGTATCGGAATTCCAAATGTTTAGCAATCCTTGCCAATTTTACTGATATTGTTTATTAATTTCAATTATTGTATTAATTGATGTCCATACCGTTTTGATATTATTTTCGGATTTTATTTTTTGATAAGGTTTCATTTATATTATCTGTATCATTTGTAGGGCTATTCACATATTGCTTGGTATTTTACAACGTTTCGGCTTCAGCTACATCATTTAGAACTCACGAACCTATATGAAGTTAAAATGCAGGAAAGGTGATTGTACTTGTTCGATCAGCCATGGCCGAATACAATTGTTAAGTAATTTCAATTTTTAGCCATTTTCGTTTATAGTTATGTTGAACCTTTAATCTTTAGAAGAGTGTGTGGTTTTTATTCAACATCTTTATCGATTGTGAACGCTGGTGGATAATTCTAGTTTGAATTTCGAGGGCTTTAAACCTAATTTTGTTTCTGGGACGTTTTTCTGATTCATGAATAAGTTTCCAATAATCCAAAGGCACACACACACACACACACACACACACACATATATATATATATATATATATATATATATATATATATATATATTGAGCACTTTCAGTTGTAATTATGTCGATCAACTAAGCTCATATGCCTCTCGCGGTTGACGGTAGCCGAATGGTTCGGGTCCTTGCTAATAAAGCCAGACATGACTTCTGTTGCCGGGATTCGAGTCTCTCGACTGGCGTTAATCGCGACACCCGGCACTGATGATTCTCGAAAGGATGAAACACTAGTGTCTGTAGGTATTTAATAATTATTATAGTAAATAATAATTATAATAATAAATATAATATATATATTATTCACTATAATAATAATATATATATACCAACCTAAAAATTATGTATATATATATATATATATATATATATATATATATATATATATATGTATATGCCCATGACGTTCGAACTTTTGAATAAAGCTAAAGTAAATTTTAAACCAGCAGCATATTTATCTGTTGAAAACTAACTATATTAATGGTTAGCTAAGGGATCTTTTCAAAAGCAATATATATTATGTATATAAAATCACACATACACGCCACACGTCACACCCACAAGGACATACACACATACACACACACACACACACATGCAAATTTACAAACAAAAACACTTCATTACCACTGTGTGCTTGTAGCAGAAGCAGCAATAACTAAAATGAGGGGAAAAAGAGCTTACCTCGGGTATGTCTGTTGTGTCACCAGTTGGGGGGAAAAAGAGAATTCCAAGATGGCGTCCGGGGGTTTTTATTAGCATTTACCCCATGCAACTCTCGGAAAATCACGTTTCTGTCTCATGTGATTATGCAAATGGATAATTCCCGGCCACTATAAAAGCAGGAGGCCAGAGACGAGTCGGCAGTGTCCTGCAAACTGTGTGTGTGGGTGTTTCTGGCGATTGGAGTGTGTCTTCTTTTACCACGGTTATCACGGACAGGAATTCCCTCTCTTCTGGAGGTGGGCGATATTGACAATTTTGAAGTTGTACTGTTGCTGACAGAACATTTATTTATTTTTTTTTTGCCTACTACATTTTTGTTTCAAGCTATTTCGGCCCGAATATGGCGAAGGTGCGGATAAGCAGTGATATTATCAAGCCGTTCTCTGGCGAGGGAGACGTTGTAGCATGGCTGAAAAAAGTGAGACTTGTCGCACAACTTCAGCAGGTGGATGACGTAGCGAGTCTGCTACCTTTATACCTGGAAGGCGATGCACTGGCCCTCTACATGGAAATGGAGGAGGACGATCAAAAGAAAATAGACCAGATTGAGGCTCGATTAAAGGAGTCATTTACTGATGACGCGTTTGCAGCATATAGAAAAATAACTATGGTTAGATGGGCTGGTGAACGTGTGGATGTGTACGCCAACAAAATCAGGCAGTTGGTTGGATTGGCCGGATTCACAGGAGAAAGCTCAGAGAGACTCACAAAATTAATTTTTGTCACTGGATTCCCTGACACCATCTCAATTGCTCTTCAACAGGTGCCGAACATCAAAGCCCTGACCATGGGGGAGCTAATGTCGAGAGCGAAAATTTTGACGACGACTGGCGAACAAAATCAGGATGTGGTTGCGGCCACACGCTCACCCAACAACAGGGCCCAGAATAATCCTGTTAACGTGACCTGTTTCAAATGCAATGTTAAAGGCCACCTTGCAAGGGACTGTCGAAAACGTGGAACACGGTGTTACCGTTGCGGTGAGAGTGGACACTAGGCTCGGAACTGCTCGGGAAACGAGCAAGGGGAGGACGCATAAGCGCCAGTCTCCTTCCCAACCAAGATGTGAACACGACGCTCCCGGTGATAAGCATCCATGTTGACGGGACGCGATGTTTGGCGCTTATTGATACAGGATGCTCCAGGACAATTTTACATGCAGACCGGTGCCGGTCTTGGAGAAAAACAAACGTAAATGTCAACACAATTGGTGGAATGTCCCATGCGTGCTGCGGTGTTGGAACGGTCTCTGTATCCACTGATGAAGGTGTGTCTGCCAGAGTCAATGTGTTGGTGGTGCATGGCAAGCCACTGGGATTTGACTTGCTTCTAGGGATCGACGCCATAAAAGCTCTAGGAGGTGTCGTTGTCAAGCCTACAGGATCAGTGCGGCTGGGCGCCAGGAAAAGTATTAAATGCGCAGCCATTTCTATCGATGAACCAGATTTCACTGCTACCTTTGACCATCAAAACCGAACGTGGACCGCATCGTGGAAATGGTCTGTGGACCACCCCCCTGAAAAGCTGCATAATCGAGTGTCAGAGTACCCAGTGCCAGCAGAAATTCGTGAAGAATACACGCAGGAGCTCCACACCTGGATAGATAATGGTTGGCTCGTGCCATACCCAGAGGATAAATTGGGACCCCCAAAGGTCTAATTCCCCTGATGGCTGTGATACAGCAGAACAAAGCCAAAGTGCGCCCGGTAATGGACTACCGGGAGCTAAATCATTACGTAGACGCATTTACGGCCAACGCAGATGTTTGTGCGGCTAAGCTGCGTGAGTGGAGACAAAAAGGTGCTAACGTGTCTCTACTGGACCTCAGAAGAGCATACCTACAAGTCCGGGTCCATGAGACACTGTGGCCATACCAGACTGTGGAAATCGATGGGAAAAAATACTGTCTGACCCGTCTGGGGTTTGGTTTGAATGTGGCTCCCTTGATAATGAGAGCAATTGTCAGCGAAGTACTATGTCAGGAAGAAGTTATAAGCCGCGCAGCATCTGCTTACATTGATGACATTTTTGTCAATGAAGACGTAGTGCCCGCGACCCGTGTGAGAGAACACCTCGCGCAGTTCGGGTTGGAGTGCAAGAACCCGGAGCAGTTGAAGGACGGTGCACGGGTGCTGGGATTGGCAGTCAGGATGGAACGCAATGAACTGCGGTGGAAGCGAGGAAATGCAATTCCGGAGGCTCCCAGTATTGTTACGCGACGAACAATCTTTTCCCTGTGTGGTCGACTTGTCGGGCACTTTCCGGTGTGCGGTTGGCTTCGTGTGGCTTGCGGAATACTCAGAAGGAGAGTAAGTTCGGTGACGAAGGGCTGGGATGATGAAGCAAGGGACGCCGTACTACATCGTATGATGTTCGAAACCTTAAAATCTGCACAGCAGAACGATCCGGCACAGGGAAATTGGTGTGTGGACGGCAAAGAGCTGAATGTATGGGTCGATGCTAGCTCCCTAGCAATTGGGGCAGCCTTGGAGATGTGTGAAACTGTGCTGGAAGATGCATGTTGGCTGCGACCTGAAGATGACTCTCAACATATCAACTTGGCTGAACTGGATGCCGTATTGAAAGGCATCAATTTGGCTCTCCAGTGGCAGAGCAAGGTGCTACACATAAAGACAGATTCTGTTTGCGTATACCATTGGGTCTCGGACACGCTAACTGGAAAGGCGCGAGTACGCACCAAAGCAGCAAGCGAGATGCTTATTAGAAGGCGATTAAGCACTCTTAAGGAGCTCGTGAAAGAGTACGGGCTGACAGTGGATGTGACGCTGGTTCCATCAGCACGAAACATTGCTGACCGACTGACACGAGTGCCACAGCGGTGGTTTGAGGCAATGAAAAAGAAAAACGGTCTTGACCCAGTGATAGGCGCGGTCCACACAGACGAGCTGGATGAGAGTCAAATCATGGCTATTCACAAAGATAGTGGACATCCGGGGGTGCGACGCACTACCTACTTTGTCAGGAGAAGATGTCCAACCACGACAAAAGCAACTGTCAGAACGGTCATACAGAAATGCGAGGAATGTCAGTCCATTGACCCAGCGCCAGTCAGGTGGGAAAAGGGAAAGCTGGAAGTTAACGAGAATTGGCAGAGAATTGGAATGGATATCACGCATTATGGCATCTTCCATTTTTTAACTTTAACAGACTGTGGTCCATCGCGTTTCTCCATTTGGAGGAAATTGGCAAGGCAGGACTCGGCAAGCGTGATTCATCAGTTGGAGGCAGTGTTCCTCGAGCGTGGCGCGCCGCATGAACTCCTTTTAGACAATGACACAGCTTTCTGCAGCAATATGTTCCAAGCATTTGCATGTAAATGGGGAGTTCACTTGCGATTCCGCTGTGCATACGCTCCAGCCGGGAATGGCATAGCGGAGCGATGTCATCGTACAGTGAAACGAATAGCGGCTAGAATGTGTTGTCCCATACAGGAGGCTGTCTACTGGTATAACATCACACCAAGAGACGACACATCTCCCTCCACTGCGCCTGCCAATAGGATTTATCAATACGAAGTTCGAGTAAAGGAGACCAATCTCGCAACTGCGTCCCCAGGTCCCAAGAACAGCTTTTACCAGGTTGGAGATCGCGTATGGGTCAGAAGACCGCAAAATCGATGTACCACGAGGTTCGGCAAGGGTGAGGTGACCAAGGTGATCAGCCCTCAGTCAATTTTGGTGGACGGTGTGCCTCGTCACGTGAAGGATTTGCGCCCTCGCCATTATGTTGTTACATCGGAGGAAGAGGGAGACTCAGACAGTATGATGTCTTCTGAAAAGACAGAGAGTATGATGCAGGACGACGAAGAGGATTTTGAGCCATATAATGTACATACTGAAGAAGCGGAGGAAGGACCACCCGTCTTGCCTCTACGAAGGAGTACCCAACAGAAACGAATACTGCCCCCCTGCCCTGATTGCGAAACACCGCCTATGGAGCAGACTGGTGGCAATAATGGCGATGAGGAGGATGGCAGGGAGGAAGTGCTGCCTCCGGTTCTTCGGAGAAGTACCAGACAGAGACGACTGCCCCCCTGCCCCATTTGTGATCATGAGATCAGGAGGGAGTGTAGCAGAAGCAGCAATAACTAAAATGAGGGGAAAAAGAGCTTACCTCGGGTATGTCTGTTGTGTCACCAGTTGGGGGGAAAAAGAGAATTCCAAGATGGCGTCCGGGGTTTTTTATTAGCATTTACCCCATGCAACTCTCGGAAAATCACGTTTCTGTCTCATGTGATTATGCAAATGGATAATTCCCGGCCACTATAAAAGCAGGAGGCCAGAGACGAGTCGGCAGTGTCCTGCAAACTGTGTGTGTGGGTGTTTCTGGCGATTGGAGTGTGTCTTCTTTTACCACGGTTATCACGGACAGGAATTCCCTCTCTTCTGG